>NC_089820.1:42679717-42694717 GCF_029633855.1 Hoplias malabaricus
GTGAGCAGTCATACTGGTGAACAAGTACACATAATGTGTGAGACAGGTGTGATAGTGAGACAGGTGAGCAGTCACAAAGGTGAACATGTACAGATAATGTGTGAGACAGGTGTGATGGTGAGACAGGTGAGAAGTCAAAGGTGATCAGGTACAGATGAAAATTGAGACAGGTGTGATAGTGAGACAGGTGAGCAGCCACATGTGAACAGGTACAGATGAAGATTGAGACAGGTGTGCTGGTGAGACAGGTGAGCAGTCACACGGGTGAACAGGTACAGATAATGTGTGAGACAGGTATGATGGTGAGACAAGTGAGCAGTCACATGTGAACAGGTACAGATGAAGACTGACACAGGTGTGATGGTGAGACGACAGGTGAGCAGTCACAGGTGATCAGGTACAGATGAAGACTGACACAGGTGTGATGGTGAGACAAGTGAGCAGTCACTTGGGTGAACCGGTACAGATGAAAATTGAGACAGGTGTGATGGTGAGACAGGTGAGCAGTCACACAGGTGAACAGGTACAGACAATGTGTGAGACAGGTATGATGGTGAGACAGGTGAGCAGTCACGGGTGATCAGATACAGATGAAGATTGAGACAGGTGTGATGGTGAGACAGGTTAGCAGACACAGGGGTGAACAGGTACAGATGAAGATTGAGACAGGTGTGATGGTGAGACAGGTGAGCAGTCACAGGGTAAACAAAGGTGAAAAGTGAGACAGCTGTGATCATGTGGCAGGTGGGTAGTCACAGAAATGATACAGGTGTGATTGTGAGACAGTTGAAGAATGAGACAGGTGTAATGGGAAAAAAAAGCTGTGAGCACTGAAACTGGTAAAGGGGTCAAATAAAAGAGTGTGACAGGTGTGAAGGTGAGACAGGTGAACAGCAAAACAAGTGAGCAAGTAAAGATGAAACGTGAGACAGGTGTGAAGGTGAGTTCGTTGAGACTGGTACTGATGATGAATGAGACAGGTGAGATGCTGAGGCAGTGAAACGGGGATTATCAGTAAGAGCAGGTAAAGCTCAAGAGTGTGTCAGGTCAGGTGTGAGGGTGAGACAGGTGCAGTGATACTCTGAGAACAGAAGTAGGTAAGCTCGTTATGGAAAAGGGGGAGAGAGAGAGAGAGTGAGACAGGTGACATCATCTCCGTGCTTTAATCCTGTGTGTGTGTGTGTGTGTGTGTGTGTGTGTGTGTACCTGGTATAAATTATGTTCTGGGGACCAAAACCTGCTTACATTGTGGTGACTCCTCTTCCTTGTGGGGACCATATGGAATAGTTCAATGTTAGGGTAAATGCATGTTTAATACGTTTAGGATACGTTTAGGGTTCGAATAGGGCTAGTTCCACTTATGCATAACTTATGGGTTAGTCTCCACAATATGAATGGACACCTATGTGATGTCCCCACAAGGCATCTAAACAAACACGCGTGTGTTTACCATCGTCGTGGCTGACATGAAAAGAGCGCTGAAGATTCATGGCGGCGAGATCGTGATTTCCATATTTCACGTGGAATGCTTTATTACTCTCTCTCTCTCTGTCTCTCTCTCTCTCTCTCTCTGTCTCTCTCTCTCTCTCTCTCTCTCTCTCTCTCTCTCTCAGTGTGTGTGTGTGTGTGTGTGTATGTGTGTGTGTTTGTGTGTTTACATATAAAAACCAACGATCCAACAGCAAAACCCCAAACAGCGCCGGTGGCGTCCAGCCGTTCTTATCCCGGAGCGGCGCGAGCCAATTACCGGAGCAGCCGCGTGACCTTTACTATGCAGATAAGCGGCAAGCGCTAAAACGGTAACGGGAGAGAGAGGTGGGGGGGAGATGGAAGAGAGAAGGGGGGAGGAGGGGGTGTGAGAGAGAGAGGCGCGAGAGTCCGTAATAGCGTGCGGATCGTTAGACGCTCATTAGGAGGAGACACACACACACACAGAGAGAGAGAGAGAGAGAGAGAGAGAGAGAGAGAGCGCACGCACAGCCTCTCATCCTGGCTACGGCAGCGTGCCCGGGATAAGAGGCTCTGTGTGTGTGTGTGTGTGGCTCAGCTCGAGTCCTTGGACGCGCTCGCATTAGTATTCACAGTCAGCGCTTGCCGCTCCGCGCCTGAATTAATTTTCCGCTGCGCGCGTGAACGAGCGAGCAAGCGAGCGGGCGGGCGAGAGGGTGAGCGAGCGAGCGAGCGAGAGAGAGAGAATGAGTGAAAGAGCCCAAGCGTGCACGTGTCTCAGCGAAAGCGCTAAACTCCCTCATCCTCCTGTCTCTCCCTCTCACATCTACACCGCCTTATATTACCCAGGTCCATTATGCATTCTAATTTATGCTAATGCCTTTAATGAGCCTGCCAATGACAGCCCGCCGCACGTATTCGCTCATATATCTAGTTCTATACCATACGCTGGGTACCGGATTTCTATAGGCTACTGAAGTTTTCTGGCTATATGGATCCATAGTACTAAAGGCTCTCATTTTCCCTATATCTGAATATTCTAATTTATGCTAATGAGCCTGCCAGGAAAGTCCTCTACAGTCTTTTTCAAACCCTTATTCTTTATGCCGGTTTTTAAGTTTGCGTTCGCCTATATTGCAATAGTTAATTTTTAAAACCCATTCAAGCTAAAGGAGCTCCAAAAAAGAGCTTGTAAATTAGAGAGTGAACTAGACGGGGCTGTGGATCTTTTTGTTTTGAAATCAGAAAATGGAAAATGGGAAACGACTTGTTATCAGATTTTGGATTTAAAAAAGAAGACTTCAAGGAAATAAGTACAGGAAAATGCTCCATCTCTGTTTTCTGTGATCAGCGTGACTCAAGGAGCATTCTCTAAGGCTACTTTCCTCTGCTGTTCACAAACTTAGCCATCTGGCTCAGATCTCATCATCATGTATCATACATCTGAACCCACTGTAAACAGTGGATTAACCATGACTCTTTCTGCACTCTATCCATTTATCCTGTGAAAAGTCAAATTTCCTGCAACTTTCCCCGGCTGATGATGTATGTGGGGTTTCCATCGAAACAGCTGGAAATGTGGGCCATGGTATGTTCTAGGAATCCTGAAAGAAACTAGTTCAAGAACCAGAGTTTATTTAGTGGGAAAAGGTTAACAGTGGGTCAGTTTCAAAAGCACAGTAAGAAAGCAGCCAATGAGGATTGGGAAGGAACAGTATTTTCTCCTCCCTCAGCATCCACAGCTGAAGTGCCCTTGAGCAAGACACCTAACCCTCAACTGCTCCCCCAACTGTGCTGAGGAGGCTGCCTAACGCTCTGGGTGGATGTGGGCCCACTGCCCCTAATCACTAGTGATCCGTATGTGTGTGTGTGTGTGTGTGTGTGAACAGTTCCAGGTTTTTCAGCGTTGTGTCAGTTTGTAGCGGAGAGCGATTTTAGACCTCTGCTTTTTTTTTTCCAATTCATACTGACGTCTTGAATGAGGCACTAGTAACTGCTGATGCCTGATGCTGCAGATTGCTCCCCTCACAGAGAGACAGACAGACAGACAAGCAGAAAGACAGACAGGTAGTCTGAGACATACACACATACAGGCAAACAGAATAACAGACAGATAGAAAGATAGACAAAGCACAGACAGACAGACAAACAGTTGGAAGGACAGACCGACTGACAGAGAAGTTCAAAGACAGACAAACATTGAAGGACAGACAGATAGACAGGGACTGACAGTAAGAGGTAGAAAAACAGACAGAGAGACAAGTAAAAAGACAGACAGACAGGTGGAAGGTCAGACAAAAAGGAGGATGGACAGAGAGACAGGTAGAAACAGAGACAGGTTGAAGGACAGACCGACATAAGACCGACAGACAGACAGGTGGAAGGACAGACAGCCGTCATTTATATTCCTTGCTCGTTTACAGCGCGAGATCGTTCCGCTCGTTTTTCCGGCTCTCATTTTGAAATATGCAGCCCCTGAGTCAGCGCGCCTCCGAGGACCCTCGCTTTTATTACTCTCTCTCTCGCTCTCTCTCTCTCAGTTCTCTCACTCTCTCATCTCCTTTTCTTCTTTTCTCTGTCAGTTTCTGTCTTTCTCTCCATTCTCTCCTTCATTTCTTCTGAAATCTTGCCTTTTCATCCCTCTTGTTCTTTTCATTCACCATAAGGCTGTTTTTTTCATTCTTTCATTTTTACCTTTCTTTATCTTCAACGGCTTTCTTTACATTTTAAGTTTCGTTCATCCTCTTCTATGTTTTTATCCTTCCTCTTACCATTTCCTCTCTCTCTCTCTCTCTCTCTCTCACTCTCACTCTCTCTCTCTCTCCCTCTGTGTGTGTGCGTGTGTGTGTGTGTGTGTGTGATTGAAGAGCTCCGGCGGATCTGAACACTGCCGGTTAATTAATTGATCGATTGGGCGCGTGCGGATGGGCGCCGCTGTCTCGCTCTAATTGAGATTCCGTGCGCGCGCTGTGTCTGATTTGTGTTTTCAGTTATTTATTTATTTTCTCGGGGACGCTGGTGGGCGCGCGCACGTCGGTGAGCGCGCGCGCGTGTTTAGGTTAGAGTGCCCCCCACCCCCTCCCCGTGTCTGCTGTAATTGATTTACGTGTCACAGGCGACAGCAAAGCGCCTCGTGAGCGAATTTAATGTCGCCTGTTGGAGACTTCATGGTTAGTCATGGATTTAATATGGCCTTCTCTCTCTCTCTCTCTCTCTCTCTCTCTCTCTCTCTTTCTAATTCTTAACCCCTCTTTCGCATTACCTCTCTTTCTCTTTTACTTTACTCTTTTTCTCTCTTAACCTCTCGTTCTCCTCATTTATCTCCATTTCTCTCTGTCTGTCCCTTTCTCACACACCTTTTCCCTCTTTCTTCAGCCATTAACCTGTCCCCACGCTCCCTCTCTCTTTTCCTCAACTTTTTTTTTCATTCTTTGTTCAGACTTTCCCATCTCTTTATTCCATGTCTTCTTGCTCCTTAACTTATCTTTCTTTATCTCCTTCACTTTTTATTTCTCCTCTCTGTTTCTCTCTTTCATTGTCACTCACATTTTCCCAATTCCTTAATCCATTTCTTCACTCATCTCTTTCCTTTTTCATTACTGTCTTCTTGCATCTTTCCCTTACTCTTAAAAATAAAGATCCTACAGAGGGTTCTTTGAGTTCAATGAGTAAAGAACCTTGATGATGTGTGATGGGTTTTTAAACCTTTATTATATACAGGGGTTGGACAATGAAACTGAAACACCTGGTTTTAGACTACAATAATTTATTAGTGTGGTGTAGGGCCTCCTTTTGTGGCCAATACAGCATCAGTTCGTAGCACTGCCTTCAGGTTACAATGTTTGAACCATTAGTTGCACATGGTCTTACTGGTGCAATGTGCAGTTAATGAAGATTGGCCACCAGGCTGGTCCAAGTTACCAAGTTAGCCATGAAACCTCCCATACTAAAATGACAGGTGTTTTAGTTTCATTGTCTAACCCCTGTATGTATGTATATATATATATATATATATATATATATATATATATATATATATATATATATATATATATATATATATAATGTTCTTCACGCTCACGTCTCTTAAATAAAATGGCATTGCTCAAAGAACACTTTGTACCAACTTTATGTTGTGCTTTTTCTTTCCTCTTCTCAGACAGAAAGTGAGGCACACCTGCAGACTTATTGAAAGACAGACAGGCAGACTAAGAGAATCAGGAAAAATAGACAGGCAGATGGTCAGACAAATAGACATACAGACAGGAAGACAGACGTACAGGTAAACAGGAAGACAGACAGGTAGAAAGGCAGTCAGAGAGACAGACGCTTGGCAGGACAGACAGAGAGGTCGAAAGAAATACAGACAGATAAAAAAAGGGAGAAAGAGAGGTAAAAAATAATGCAGCGAGATAGAGAGGTAAACTGGAGGACAGGCAGACAGAGAGAGACAGGTAGAAAGACAGGTAAAATGGAAGGCAGACAGAGGTAGAAAGACACAGACCGTTGGAAGGACGGGCAAGTAAAAGGTCTCTCTTCCACTCCTACTTTCTCTCACTCATTTTCTCTTTCTGCCTTGCAATGTCCACCAAAGAACTTTGTCTAAGCTTATAGTACACTTCATCTCCAAGTGTGTGTGTGGACACCACATCTAGACACCACTCTCTGACAAAAAGATAGGCCAGTGGACTCTGGTCTGTAGCACTTTGAGTGAAGAGCAAAATTTGCTGACAAAGCTTGAGCATTGTGTGTGTGTGTGTGTGTTTGCGTGCATGGAGTTCAAAGAGCAGGGCAGTGTGTCTCAGAGGACACTGGCAGCTCACAGCTTTGGCTGCTGGAGAACATTTGGCACACACACACACACACACACACACACACACACACGTACACACACACACACACACACACACACAGAGCGGCACTAATCACCAGTACAGATATGGGCACACATCCAGCAGACGTGCCAGTGCAACACCATTGGCATCGCAGCACTGTGTATGTGTAGAGTCCCAAACATTGGATCCAATGTCATTAACGTATGTCATGACGTATGTGGGCACCTGTTAAAATGAGTGAAATCCACCACTTTAAGGTGCATCCAATCTGCTCAGCATTAGACTGCAACAGTAAAACTGTTTCTTTCACGCTTAAAATTATAGGTGTTACAAAGTGTACCACTTTGGGTTTTTTAAAGAACCATGTTTGTTAATATCTTTAAATGGGTGAAGAACATTTAGATCGAGTGAGGGATTTGTTGAACACATCTTTTAAACAAACATGGCTCTTTATAGATCCAAAAATGACTCTTCTATGGTATTCCTCAAAGAACCTTTCGTAGCACCATTAAGAATGTGGAGTGATGGAGTTCCATCTGATTTCTATCTATGGAGTCTATGTATGGGATGACTTGGACTGGGGTTTGTGATCGGGAACTAAGTACCTGACTTCACCTATGCTCTTATAACTAATCCTCGCAGCAATGTTCCAACAAATGTTGAAGCCTTCCCTGAAGAGTAGATGTACAGGTGTCTACAAACCTTTGGACATACATAGTATGTATGCAAAAGCATGAAGGTCTTACAATGATCATTCATTCATTAAATAATTCATTCTGTTAAGCATACTATAAAGAGTAGATGACTGAGTTTAATAGACAATAAAACTAAACTAAACAATACAACGGATATCCATGTACTGGCAGCTCCTGCATTCTGTACCTGGAATGATCATATATAACTAAACTGATGTAAAATTATAAAATATCTACATAGAAGTAAATTTTAAATTTTAAAATTAGTGGACAGTGAAAAGTGGTCCAGAGTGTGTCTGAAGTTTGAACTGTGAGCTGAACTGCAGAGAAAAGTGAGCAAACGGTGTGTGTGTGTGTGTGTGTGTGTGTGTGTGTGTGTGTGTCAGTTTATCTCCAAGAGTGTCTAAGACACCAGCTCAGCAACCAACGCACTGCTATAGAAAGTCAGCTGTCAGACTTCAGGAAGCACACACGCTAACAAAACCACCCACACGTTGTCCACAGCCATGAGGTCAAGTGTCAGAAATCATGGGAGAGCAGTCAAATCCAGCTCAGCAAGACACAACACCAGCAAGCCTGGCTTTTCTGGCCACTACACAGGCAGCAACTCTTTGACAGAACTGAGAAGGAAGGAACATTTGCTGTTTTTTTTTTTTTTTGCTTAAAATAAAAGACCGTAAATATTTAATTAGACTGAATACCTGATGCCTTTTCTGAGGTTGTATGTGAGACTACGGTGAGACTAGCCTATAATGGATGCATTTTTTATTTTAAAGTGCCCATTTGGAAAGTTTTTCATATACAAAATTTAGTTTCCTCATTGTGGATTATGGCACTAGTGTCATTCTAAGCAGACTCAGCTTAATAGCCAATCAGATTCAGTTCTGCAACCAATCAGACTCTGATGGTAAACAAGTCAGATTCAGCTTGGCAACCAGATAATTTCAGGTCTCTGTAATCAGAACAAGCTCAGTAACCAATCAGATTAATTTTATCCACAAATCAGACTCAGTCTGGGAACCACTAAGACTCAGCTCAGCAACCAATCAAATTCAGCTCGACAAACAATAAAAAAATGACTCGGGTCCGCAGCAACTCAAATTCAGTATAGCAACCAATGAAACTAATTTCCTCAACTGATAAGACTCAGCTCAGCAACCAATGAGATTCAATTCAGCAACAAATCAAACGCTGCTTTGCAATGAATCAGACTCATATCAGCAACTAAGCTCAGCTAAACAACCAATCTGATTGAATTTAAGTCAGACAACTCAACGGGCAATCAGATTCAATACAGCAGCTAATCAAACTCAGCTCAGTAAAGAATCAAACTTGGCTCAGCAATGAATTACACCCAGATCAGTAATGAATCACATTCTGCGCAACAAATCTGATTCAGATCAGAAACCAGTCAGATTCAATTCAGCAAATGTCAGCTCAAGAACCAGTCACAATCTGTTCAGCAACCAATCAAACTGAATTCATCAGTAAATCAGACTCGGAGCTAAGTCAATTCAGCAACCAATTACACTGAGCATATTAACCAATCGCGGTGTCTACTTGCACTTTATTTCACCGCACGTCGCAGCTGTCTGCTCGACATGTGTGGGCATGTCCATGACATTTTTGTATGCAAGTTAAGACAGCTCGGACTGGGACACTCGCCTGACGTACCAAAATACTCTTGCCTGATTGGCTAGATGCTGTGTGGTGGCTGCATTCATTTGTATGAAGTTGAGTTCTGCTGAAATTTTTTGTCACACAGTGAGTATTCTCTTGCTGCACTGCATCCTATTCATGACATGAATAGGATGCAGCAAGGGGTAGTGGCAAGTGGACACACACTGTTCGACTCAGTTCAGTGTTAGTTTAACAACCATTCAGACTCATCTCAGTAAACAGATTCAGCTCAGAAATTAATTAGAATCAGCTCAGCAGTCAATCAGAGTCAGGTTGGCATCAAATCAGACTCATGTCAGGAATAAATTAGATTCAGTATCCAATCAGATTCATTGCAGCCAACAATCAGCTCTTAGCAAAACAGCCAGTCAGGCTCAGGCTGTTTCTCATTAGGAAGAATGCAAAGACTGGAACTGTGTTCTGAGAAAGTAAGTTTTTGTAAAAAACAGCCATAGAAAGTCACCTTGCAAGAGGGAATTTGTGATGCTGCAGTTAATAAAAAGGGACTTTTAGGTCGTTCTCTTCTGGCAAGTCACGAATCCATGTGTCCTCATTATTTGGGTTGAATCAAGAACACCACCCGGATACTTCAAACATTCTTAATGCTTGTGTTCTTGAAATCTGGAATGTAACTTGGCCAGTGGAAGATGACAACAAGCAAGAACATGAGGACGTAATAACACCTTGAGATACAGCCTCATTTCAGTAATCAATCAGACTCAGCTCAGCAACCAATCAGATTCAATGTGGCATAAAATCAGACTCAACTCAGCAACCAATCAGACTTAGCTCAGTAACCAATCAGATTCAATTTATCGTAAACCCATACTCAGTTCAGCAAACAATCAGATTAAATTCTGCAAACAATCAGACAGATAAGCATCCAATCAGTTTCAGCTCAGAACAAATCAGATTCACAAGGCAACCAATAACATTCAGTTCAACCAAGAATCAGATTCAGCTTGGCAACCAGTTAGACTATGTTCAGCAAGTAGTAGCTTGCTTATAGAGCTAAATCTGATTGATTGTTGAGTTGCGTCTGTTTGGTTGTTGAGCTTCATGCCCATCAAGTAATGGGATATGATCTCTAACTTTAAAAGGCAAGGGAAGCACAGCTTGAGAAGTTTCTCCTACAGACTTGATTCAGCGTGCCTCAACAAGCCCCAGAGTTCCACAGTGGCGTCTGTATCTGGAACGGTTTGACTGTGGAGTGGGTTTGCCAATTGATTACTCATACAGCACATGAACATGGCTGTTCTGTTCAATCTAGAGGGTTCATTAAATCCCTTATCCACAAAGCTAAACACATTCATGAAGAGGTTAAAAAAGAACAGAAATGATTGGGTACTTTTTTTTCGGTAATCAGATCAGACAATGATCTGTGTGGTCATATGACACAACTCTGAAACTCATAAAACATGTTTTCATGAATTAGGGAGCCATTCAAATGCAGCTTCTTTGTAGTAAACTCAAAGTTCTTGAATTTACAAGCGTTGAAGGGCTGTCCAAGTGCACCATTAGGTGTGTCAGATGTGTCATCAGGAAACTCGCCAAAATGACCAGGACTGGATAGCACTGATGTAAAGGATTAGTTGGAAAGGTAATCAGGACCAGTTTCTTTTCCTTTATGTGGAAAATTTAGTTTAACATAAAAGGCCTCAGGTCAGCACATGTCGAATTCTGGGTCTTCAGTAGTTCAGCAGCCAAAGGAGCTGCACTGGAAGAAACAGTATATGACTGTGTGTGCTTGTTTTGCTACCCTACTAAAGACAAAATATCCTGAAAAGAAAGTGTAAACTTTTCCTCTGGGAATAATGAAGACTGTCCAGGTACTTTTTTGAGAGTGTGCTGTTTATACAGATTCCTTTGGAAAAAGCTTGAGCTGAACAATTAGCTTTTGGTTGCTGAGGTTAAGCTTAGGTTTAATGCTCAGTTTCATTTGAAGTTGGATGTTGGAATTTCCAAGTTCCAAGTAGGAAATTTCAACTGGAAAGCTCCCACAATTTGGAAAGTTGAGAGAGCCTCACCAACCCCGAGTTCAGAATCCAAGATGGCTGCCTGCATATCAACAGAAAAGTGTGTAACTGTGTGTATCATACAGCTTATTAGTGTATCTATTCGTGTCTCATTAAATCTGTTATTCACACAGTACTGTCCAACCACTGTATGTGAACATGTTTCCATAGAGTTTGGATGCATAAAAAATTGCATAATGTGATATTTATCAACAGGTATCGCTAACCGGGAATATCACTAACAATGAAAACCTAGGAAACAGGGTTGTCTGAATGTTACACCTTGAACATGGTCAGCTTGGGTGTGATGTCATTCCCAGCTTCAACATCTGAATTATGAGGTAAATGGAAACACAACATAAAACTTGGCAACTGAGGTTGAGCTGAGGGTTTTATATTTCTAGATATTTCAGTGGATACATTTAGATTACAGAGGTTAGAAGCAACATTAACGATTTTAATAACAATAAATACATTTTTTTAAACATTTCTGAGGGTGTTTCCCCACCATTTGCTAGCTCTCCACTCTGTTTGTTTACTGGAAACCATTGTAAGGTTTTTACGAAACTGTATGTAAATGTTTTTAAAAAGCAGTGTCTTGGTCCGGTATGCTACACTTCTCTCTGATCACAGCAGTAAAACAGCATTTTGGAGGTTTGTAGACAATGAAGGGATCCCCACACATTGAAAAGCATAAACCGAGATGAGGATACAGTTCTGATCCTACTCCATAGGTGGGTAATATTGAATTTAATTTTGGTGTAGATGGAACTGGTTCTAAATTCAGGAGACCACTAACTGAAACATAGACCAAAAGTGCTACAAAACCAAATAACTCTAGTTGCAAATTAGTTTCTGTAGCAATGCAAACAGTGAAAAAAAAGTACAGACAAGTTAAACTTAAGCCATGTACAAACAACAGTCATTTTTCACCCTCTGACATACTGTTCTCCCTTAAAAGACAGAGCTTCTGAATGTAAACAAACCAGAGAACATCGCTTCCACGCAGTCATAGAGATTTCCTTTAAGATTAGGATGATATTTAGTTTACAATATTTAAGTTTGGATGTAGGATTAGTTCACTGAGGTTAAAGTTAGGGTTTGGTTTAGTTTACTGGGGCAATGGTTAATACTTGGTATGGTGTAGGACTACTCATTTACCATAAGAAGTCTATGCGAGTCCTCACAAGTATAGCGAGACCAACATATGTGCAAATCTGTGTGTGTGTGTGTGTGTGTGTGTGTGTGCGCGCACTCAGACCTCCAGCTCTTTCCAGGCAAGGCGCTCGCGCATTACTCGTCTCGGCAGCTCTCCCCGGCAACCGACCTGGCAACGGCGGAAGCTTTCATCTCCCACAAAGCCCTGCTCTGATCTGCTGCCGGCGAATGCGCCAGAGGGGGGGCGGCAGCCAAGGCTGATTAGGGCGGGTGTGTGCGTAAGTGTGTGTGTGTGTGTGTGTGTGAGTGTGTGTGTGTGTGTGTGTCATCTTAAGCTCCTGAGAATGGGCAATTAATTTCCTCATTCAGGTCCGCCAGCCTCGCCTCGTAGCGCATCGCAGTAACTACGTCGCCCAGTTAGGGGCGCCACCAAGAAGCTGGCACAATAGAGTGCTGTGCAAAAATTAGAGACCACACTTTCTTTAACTCCTTTTAAAGTATTAGGGAGACATATCCTTTTTAACCTTTTTTATCTATCATTTTCTCTCTGTGTAGGCTTCTTTACCACTCCACATCATTTCAAATCCATAGAGTTGATTTGCTTACAACAGAGGAAGGTTGGACACAAAGAGCTGTGGACTTGATCAGAACTGAAGCGAAGTAGTTACCAAACTGTACAGGTTTTAGTGCCACTGTATACAGTAATCCCTTCTGTATAATATTTAAGCATATGGAACAGAGCGGCACACAGCTCCATTAGTTGTGGGTTCAAAACCTGCTTCAGGTCACTGTCTGTGAGGAGTTTGGTGTGTGTCACCTTGTATCTGTGAATATTTCCTCCCACAGTCTAAAAACACATGTTGGCAGGTGGACAGGCTGTGCACAATTGTGATTGTGTGAGTGGACTGGGGCCGCCTCCATGGAGTGTTCCTTTCTCGCACCCAGTGATTCTGGGTAGGTTCTGGGCCCAACACAGCCCTGAACAGGATATGTGGTTATGGAAAATGAATGAAAGAACTGAGAGAACAGTAAGCTATAGGAGAGAGAGAGAGAGAGAGAGAGAGAGAGAACTGGAGAATAGAGCAAATTAGTGAGATGAAAAAAAAGGAATGAGAAAGATGACATTCATTCATTCTTTCATTGCCTGTAACTGCTTATCCAGTTCAGGGTGGTGGTGGGTCCAGAGCCTACCTGGAATCATTGGGCGCAAGGCAGTAATACACCCTGGAGGGGGTGCCAGTCCTTCACAGGGCGACACACACTCACACCTATGGACACTTTTGAGTCTCCAATCCACCTACCAACATGTGTTTTTGGACTGTGGGAGGAAACTGGAGCACCCGGAGGAAACCCGCACAAGGAGAACACACCAGACTCTTCACAGACAGTCACCCGCAGTGGGACTGGTACCCACAACCTCAAGATCCCTAGAGCTGTGTGACTGCAACACTACCTGCTGCACCACTCTGCTGCCCAGAAAGATAGCATGTGGGGTTTAAAGGAACTAGAAAAGGACTAAAAATGAAAGAGATAATGAGAATAAGAGGGAAGCAAAGAACATGAGAAAAAGCATGTAGAGAAAGAGGGATGAGGAAAATATGAAGAGAGAGAGAGAAACAAGAAAATGGAGAGCGAGAGATGAATGAGAGACGGAGACAGACAGAGAAAGTGAGAGAGAGAAAAATATGCAAGTCCTCTTTCCCAAATAGGCTATTTCATATAATGAGGATACAGGCTAAAATATTTCTCTCTCTCTCTCTCTCTCTCTCTCTCTCTCTCTCTCTCTCTCTCTCTCCCTCTTTCTCTCTCTCTCTCCTCTCCTCTCTCTCTCTCTCTCTCCTCTCCTCTCTCTCTCTCTCTCTCTCTCTCTCTCTCTCTCTGTTTTAAATTCCTCTGTCATTCCTCCTCTCCTCCCCCCGCAGGGTTAAATGATTCTCTTCGCTCCGTAGCTCCAGTCATCTATTTATCTATCTCTCCGCCAAACCGCCGTTGGATCGATTTCCACATTGACTCCGGGACGCTCTCACACACTCCCATTTCCTCCACATACACACACACACACACACAGTCGAATGTGTGAGAGGGTTTAATGCAGCCTGGATGGTATTAACAGCCAAGGATTAGAAACAGCTAACGCTGGAACGAATATGAGCTACATTTTTCACAGAAAACAGAAAACATGAGAAACGTCACTTTCAACTTCACCTTAAAACATAATGAACTGATTAATAATGTTTATATTTTTCTGATTAAAGGCTTGTAAATATAGACTGGATGAAATTCCAGGCCACACAATCAGAAATAAATACATAATTTATGTTTTCATTTAAAAACATGTCATTAACAGGTTAATAAGCCTTTAACTACGCCTATTAATAAAACTTTTACAAACTGTTGTTTCTTTCATGGAACAAAAAGGAAAACTGGCGTAAAATTGCTTCCCACTTCCAACGCAAAAGGCTTGTTTATAAATGTAGCGATCTGGTTAGTACAAATAGCCTGTTAGGACTATTTCAAACTTTTAAAGACTTATACATAGTTTACAATTAAATAATTCAGAGTGTCTTTTTGTTTTGCTTAACACAGCAAAGAACCTCTTACTTTAACAGGAATGTGCTATTTGACTGACAAAACAAACAGGGAATCACAGTTTATGTGCAATGTTTAGGCAATTTTTAAAAAGGGCTACAACAAAAAAACACCCCCTCCAAACAAAGTGGAATGCTATAGAAAGCAACTCTACAGCATAGATCTCTCTACCTTCGAAATCCTTAAAAACTTAAAGATGTGAAACCTTGTCAACATGATATTTTCACAGTACAGGCTGAAAAGTGGGTAGACAATGAAAATGCACTTAATTTTTGTAATATTAATATCATAATAGCTGTGATTATTAAATAAATACCAGAGAGTCTGTGCACAACTGTGGCTGTATCTGAGGCTGAGACTAAATGGTTAATCACTTTAGCCTATGGATACTTATTGCTTGTATAAACAGTCAGAATGAATAGGTTTAATATGTGCAGAATGTGGCCAAAATTAAGACATATAGGTTCTGCTCAAAAGTCTACATTTTTGTTATCTACCAATATGTATATGTTATCAAATAAAATAATGCTAATTGACGATTGAACAGTCCACCTCGTCCCAGCCTCACACTCCTGTCTC
>NC_089820.1:43304717-43393886 GCF_029633855.1 Hoplias malabaricus
AGAAAAAAAAAAAAAGTTGAATTTGCTTCTTAGAATTATCCAGCAAAATAATACTACTAAAAATATTAAAACTCATACTTCACCTTTAAACCATTTAAACTGGGATTAAAAATAGCATACTACTGTATGCTTTCTGTGGTACTGTATTATGCCAATAAGCTTTCTGATTAAATATGGTATATTAAGCCAAATAATTTACTTTATTAGTTATTTTACACTTTACATGGTAAACAAACTCTAAAGGTCCGTCTTTCACCATTTTTTTGTATTATGAATCTCTTAATATGTTAAGTAACTGTTTCAGGGAGATAGTTTGCATCAAACAGTGGAACTCTGACATGAATTTTAATAGAGAAAATAGTAGCATGCAGCTCATGGCTCAGAAAATAAAACACCTCCATATTTCAAGCTTCAACAAAGTGTCCAGAGGTGTATGTGAGTGAATGTGTCTGTGTTGCCCTGTGAAGGACTGGCTCCCCTTCCAGGGTGTATTCCTGCCTTGCGCCCAATGATTCCGGGTAGGCTCTGGACACACCATGACCCTGAACTGGATAAGGGTTACAGATAATGAATGACTGAATGAATTGTAATTGTGCATGCACTTGCCCAGCAGCATGTGGGCAGCCAGTATTGGACTGAATTGCATTGTCAAGCAAACCATGTTTTTAATAAATGTTTTATATCATTTCAAGAAAGTGTATTTTATCAATGCACACATTATCAATGCACTGATTATAAGCTAGACTTAATAAGACTATAAATATGCCTTAAATTTCAAATTATAGAAAAAATTAAATGTGTTCAAAATATGTAAAATTTATTTTCCTTCTAAACTGCCAAGCAGAAAAAAAATCAACCAATTCAATGATGTATGTAAATTAAACCAAAATCTGCTGATGCTTCTAACAAATAAGCAGCATTCCCTCCAATTATTTTGAGGGTACCTGTCCTGTATGAATACTGACCCCTTTGCAAAGTATTATTCCTCCATGGATTTACATTTACATTTACATTTATGCATTTGGCAGACGCTTTTATCCAAAGCGACTTACAAAAGAGGATCTAACATTCGAACTACAGCACAAATTATACAAAATACCTTACATTAAGTGCAATATGCCAGGAAGTAATAAGTGCATTAAAGAAAGACATTCAGTGCAAAAGATACTCTCGGAAGAGCTGAGTTTTCAATGATTTCTTGAATGCAGAGAGGGTTTCTGTTGCTCTGATAGTGCTTGGAAGCTTGTTCCACCAGCGTGGTACCAGAGATGAGAATAGCCTCAACTGACCTGTACGGGGGGGGTTGGTCGTGTTAGTAGGCGCTCCTTTGAGGAACGGAGAGGGCGGGCGCTAACGTATGGTTTTAAGAGTCTATTGAGGTAGATGGGAGCAGAACCAGTGAATACTCTGAAGGCCATCATTAGTGATTTGAATTTGATGCGAGCAGCTAAGGGTAGCCAATGCAGCTCAACTAATAGGGGCGTGACATGTGCTCTTTTTGGTTGGTTGAAGACCAGGCGTGCTGCCGCATTCTGGATCATCTGTAGCGGTCTCACAGCACAGGCCGGAAGACCTGTCAGGAGGGCGTTGCAATAGTCTAGACGGGAGATTACTAACGTCTGAACGAGGAGCTGTGTTGTATGTTGAGTTAGGTATGGCTTAATCTTCCTTATGTTGAATAGGGAGAAGCGGCACGATCGAGCTACAGCGGTAACGTGATCTGCGAAGGTCAGCTGGTCATCAACCATGACACCTAGGTTTCTTACAACCTTGGTGGGAGCCACTGATAGGGACCCTAGCTTGATGCTGATGTTGTGGAGAATAGCTTGCTTGGCTGGGAGGACCAGTAGTTCAGTTTTGGATAAATTCAATTGGAGGTGATGTTCCTTCATCCATGTAGATATGTCAGAGAGACAGTCAGAGATTCGAGTTGCCACTGAAGTGTCTCCTGGAGGAAAGGATAAATAGAGCTGTGTGTCATCTGCATAGCAGTGATAGGAGAAGCCGTGCGAATGTATGATTGGGCCTAGAGAGGTAGTGAGGAGGAGGCAAAGAAGAGGGGTCCCAGCACCGAGCCTTGGGGCACACCTGTTGTGAGGTGGTGTCGCGCTGATGTTTGTCCAAGCCATGACACACTGAAGGATCGTCCATCGTCTCTCTTGGATACAAGAGAGATTGTCTTGTTAAATGTTGGTGCACTTTACCTTTGGTTTAAACACTGTTACTGCTCTACATAGATCCTTCAGATCATGCAGTCCTTCACACAGCTTGGAGAGTTTCATCACCTGGTGAAGGAATTGAGACTGGATGACAGCAGGTTCCAGGACTACTTCAGACTTGACAGGAATCAGTTTGATTCCCTTCTGTCAAAAGTGGGGCCAAGAATCACTGTAATGGGCACAAATTACTGCAAGGCTTTTTGACCATTTAAGTGTTTGGCCATTTGCTTACGGTAAATACCAACTTTCTGCAAGAAAAGTATTTTATTATTATTTTAATGGGTTGTTTTCCTTAAATCAATGATATTTATATCATTCAAAATAGGGAAATGGGTTGTTCTCCATTTTTCTATTGCAGGATTAGAAATGAAAACATTTGCCTCACCTGGTGCTCCAATCTCTGAAATTTATTCCAAGCTTTGTTTATTTCACTATGTCCCTGTATACAAATAAGGACACATCGTAAAGTACGGGAAACCAGCTATGGCACAGCTATGATTAGTTTCTCCTCAATTTTACAAAAGGAACAAATTTTCTGTATGAACCAAAGTCAGTGAAGTGTTTCTGAGGGAAGGTGAGGGCCTATGCTGATTGGTAGTCACTGCCACGCATCACTGCTCATGTGCATATAGTTGAGAACAGCTGAACTGAATTAATAGCTGCGTTCCAAAGCCTAGGCTGTGGCTGAGCTCCGTTTTATTTCTCAGCTGCTACGTCACAGAAGGCTGTTCCAATGTGAAGTATCCTTCGTATACAGCTGAGAAATGCAGCCTACATTTGGAGCGATTGGAAGGACACAATAGATGTACCTTTCATGGTCCTCAGTTACCCACAATTCTCTGCGCACGTACAGTGCGCAGACATGGTGAAAGACGGACCTTTAGAGTTTGTTTACCATGTAAAGTGTAAAATAACTAATAAAGTAAATTATTTGGCTTAATATACCATATTTAATCAGAAAGCTTATTGGCATAATACAGTACCACAGAAAGCATACAGTAGTATGCTATTTTTAATCCCAGTTTAAATGATTTAAAGGTGAAGTATGAGTTTTAATATTTTTAGTAGTATTATTTTGCTGGATAATTCTAAGAAGCAAATTCAACTTTTTTTTTTTTTTTTTTTTTTCAAATTTTAACTTACGGTTATGTTAGTGCTTAAAAGCAGATATGACCTCTCCGGGGACGTCGCAACAGCCTACTTAGACCTTTCCATTTGTGTGATTGGGTTACTAAGAAGGAGTCTTCAGAGGACAGTCCTACCGAGGGCACGTCCTACATCGGCCGCAGTCACGGCACTTTTGCTTTTTCACTGGCCAAATCTAGAACCGGATAAATTTTCAGTCCCAGTTTGCTCTAAGGTTCTAACCGTGCAGAGTAGGTGACATGTAAACCCTGCAGAGCGCTGATTGGCCAAAGCCATGTCAATCACCATGAAGTGCAGAGCTCATTCAAATCCACCACAAACTGCTGCTTGTAAAATCTCTTAAATTACAACAGCTTTCACATTTATTTTTATTGAGCTCACCACAGCAGCTCGTAATTGTACCTTGAGGTGTTTTGAAGAGGTTTATATGCTCCTTGTGCCGATGGCCAACAAAAGTTTCCAGTGAAAGCCGAATGTGCAATAAGTAAAACTGATCTGTGAGAACTGGGGTGCAGAGCCGTGTTCAGTCCAGAAAACTAAAACAACACGTGAACACGTAAACAGTGCCTAACTCCACCTGCGGTTTTCAAAGCCAGCGATTCCTGTTGGAGACGAGGTTTTGTAGATTCATAGATTCCCATCAATGTCAAGAGCAAACCTACTGCACTCAAACAATTATATAGTATGTATGTATGGTCTGTAGGAGCAGCCCTATTAAATCCAACCCTCCCAAAAGGTCTTGCCCAGAAGATTTGCTTTGATCACAGGCATAAGCATAGACTACAGTTGATGACAAATACTGATGACATCAAATATTTCTGTTCCAATCATAAACTGTCTGTATTCTGAAACTCTATAATTATATGCAATAAAGTTATAGATTAAATCATAAACTATAATTATCCTCATTCTGGCTCATTCAAGCAATGGCATTTTTCATTCTCACTGCATTTAGTAAGTTTCTTACTGATTTCTTGAGCCAGACATTTTTACAATAAAGAGTGGGTATGTTAATTTGACATGGGCATTAAAATCTGTATTATATTTACTGTACTTGGTCAGAAAATGTCCAGGGCGTGTGGTCGTGTATTAAGGGTCAGGCTAGATTGAAGAACTAGCATCCCTGAGAGCAGTACTGGAGCAGTATATTCTTTTTGAGAAGTGCCCAGTTCGGAGCAGAGCTCCAATAGAATTTCATCCTCATATCCTGCCCTCTGTCCAATCACATTACAGTCCACCACACCGCGTTGGCAGGTCTACAAACATAGTGTCATGCAGCTATCTGAGACTCAGTAATTTTAATAAAATTTTTATCTGTTGAATGAAAAAAAAAAAAGTCACAATGATTCTTTTTCCAAAAACACTTATTATTTATTTATTTTTTTAATGAAAGGCCCTTTGAAGTGGACAACAGGATGTTGTGTAATAATTATATTAATATATTGTTTTTTTCCCCTCTATTCTGCAGCAGACCAAAACCTTACAAATGGACTTTAGAGATTATCAGAAATGTTTCAGATACACACTATAACAAAACAGAACACAGTTTCATATTCAGAAAAAATAATAACCAAAGACAACAAGTAATTTGACTGAAAAGGTTCTAATTTGTGGTGTGGGTGGTACCTAAAATTGTACTATAAAATATACCAGCCTTAGGAATGCTCTTCAGTGGAAGATTATTCCAAATTCACTGTCCTGAGTTGTAGTCCCAAAAGCATTTCACACACTTGACAAATGCTTTCTCACCACATGCTGCGTTTCGGCATTGTGATGCATTAGTTGCCTCTGCCATCTTTGGCAAGTGGACTGAGCCATGTTTTTTTCACACTACTGTTAGGGTGTGGGTGCACATATGTGGCATGCCCCTCTTCATCAGTGCTTGTCGTGTATTAATTTGCTCATTTGTACCGTATTGTGCTTGGGCTATCATCTCCTCAGCCAACAGTAACTTGAAATAGCAAGTTACTATTAACTTGTTAAATAGCAAGGAGCATTGTGTGAACAGTCCAATTTCTGGTTTGTCCTGACATCCTGTAACTAATCATGTGATTACACATTTCTACTCCTCTCTGTTGTATTTAGAAACAACTGCAGATCTTGGGATGACAATGTCAAATCATATAAAATTTGTATGTATAGTGCTTTTTACAACTGATGTTGTCACAAAGCAGCTTCACAGAACTCCGGTAAGAAAAAGTTTTGACATGAAATGTAAGAATGTAAAGATGTAAAAATCTCCAGGTGAGCAAGCCAAGGGCGACAGTGGCAAGGGAAAACTCCCTCAGCTGAGGAAGAAACCTTGGATGGAACCAAGGCTCACAATGGGTGACCTTATCCTCCTCTGGTCAATCTACTGGTAATAATTGGAGTCCATGAAAACTTCAGTGTAGGGGCAGCTCCAAGGCACTACTTGGTGGTTGGAACCTGGGCAGCTGATCTGAAGCATGGAGGAGGAGCTCGACAGTCATCCATCAGTGTCCAGATGGACAGGTGGGCGGTCGTTTACTCTGAAAAAGGTAAAGGGATGGAATTAGTTTTGAACTGCTTGGTGTTTGTAAAGCAGAACGTGAACATTTCCAGAGTGAGGCTAATGACTCCGGCAGATCTGACTATAACAGCTTTAACTAAAAGGAGAGAACCAGAAGGACACAGACACAGGAGCACCCTGAAACACTGGCATCCCTCCGCTCCACCATCAACAAACCTGAGTGATCGCCTGAAGTGTCAAGATGACACCAGTGTCTCAGTTTACTATAATTCCCTGTGTCCATGGACCCCCCAGATCTACCACCTTTATCTATGGGGGAGCATTAACTAGCAAATGATAAACTAAACAAATGAGTTTTTAGCCTAGATTTGAAGATTGCGACTGTGTCTGAGTCCTGAACATTTTCTGGACGATCATTCCAGAGTTTGGGGGCTTTATAAGAAAAAGCTCTTCCCCCAGCTGAGGCCTTCTGAATTCTGGGAACTATTAAAAATCCAGTATTCTGTGATCTGAGCAAACATGGAGGCCCATAATAGGAAATAGTATCGTGAAGGTATTCAGGAGTGAGCCCATGTAGAGCTTTATATGTTAGTAACAGAATTTTGTAATAAATGCGGAATTTAACTGGCAGCCAATGAAGTGATGATAAAACTGGGCTGATATGTTCAAATTCTCTAGTTTTAGTGAGGACCCTTGCTGCAGCATTTTGAACTAGTTGAAGTTTTCTTAAATTTCTGCTGGTGCATCCTGACAGTAGTGCATTACAGTAGTCAAGCCTTGAAGTAATAAAGGCTTTTACTAATGTTTCTGCACCCTGCAGGGAAAAGTCATTTCTAATCTTGGAGATGATGTGAAGATGTAAAAAAGCTGTCCTAGTGACACTGCCTATGTGCTGATCTAATGATAAATCCGGGTCAATTATGACACCAAGGTTTTCTGCTGCTGAACCAGGTTTAACTGGAAAGTCAGCAAGATTTAAAATTAAATCTGATCATTTATTTGTTTCTTATGTCATGCAGCTGTTCTGGAGTTCTATCCCATGGACTGTAGAAGCCATGAGAACTGTATGTTTTCCAGCCATTTTTTTTACAACCATCTCAGAGACTCCCCAAACTTTCTTCTGAAGCGCACAATCAGTGGACATCTTTCCTACTGCTGGCAGACCTTTCATGTGTAGAGTGTCAAATAGCTGGACTAAAGGAAAGTACTTGTCACAGAAATGGCCATTTGAAGCGCTGCATTTTCTCCTAAATTTGAATTTATAAATGTGTTTTTGCCTCTATAAATTTCAAAATACAACACCAAGCCATTTGGACTGGCGAGAACAAAGACTTTCAACCCTGTTGAATATGGATTCCCGGGAACAGGACCCAGGGATTATTTGTTCATTTAAAGACACTATCCCTGGTCTTGGTAGAATAAGACAGCCTTGTTGATCTCTGTTCTGTCTCACTTTCCATAGGGCATCATTCTTTTCATCTTCAACAGACACACCCAGATCTTTTGTGACTTTAGGTGAATTCCTAATCTTAAAGTCTCTTCATATAGACTCTGCAATGATGGGGACACTAGTCTTTGTCGCCCAGTACATTCTTATTCTGGGGTATCCAAGGTAAGCCATGTACATGCACGACTCTCATTGAAAATAATTGACTTCCAATTGCTCTGTCGATTTCATTGCAAACAGAGCAACAACAACAGCAACAAAAAAAGAGATATGGAGAGTAAATGAGTTCAGGATCAAGGTCTGAGTGGAGAAGGGAGGGTTGAGCTAGGGAAGACATGGTGCAGGATTGAATCTTTCTGTAGTAGAAAGGGGAGGCACCATGATAGCAGCTAGTTGTGTTATTTTAGAATTCATTATGGAAAAATGTATAAAGTAAAACAGGACTGTTTTGTAATGTCCCATATTTGTAATCCACATTCACCAAATATTTTTAACCCCCAAATAGCCTTCCAGTGTGAAAAAGGTTTAAGATCCCCTAGTCTAGATGGTTTCACAGCCATTCCATCAAAATACATGAGGTTGCTCTATCTTTCTTTTGGGAGTTTTTCTTTTGTTCGTAGGGTGACACTAACAGCTCTCTTTGAGCTAATTCAAACTATGTTGTGTTTGTTTTGACCCAGCCAGATAGTCCTATAAGGCCAAGTGTGTGAAAAGTTTCTGCTGTTTGATACAGCAGGGATTAAAGCATTGGATGAGAGAGAGAGAGAGAGAGAGAGTTTGAAAATAGTTGCAGTAGTGTGAGACAGCTGCATTTACACCATGATTTTTTCCCCACCCAAGAGCAAACAGTTTCTACAGCGATAATTCCTACATCAGCTGTGGAGATGCTGAAACTCCACCGTGTGGTCCATTAGCCAGTGCAAGTATTGATTTCTTTACTATAGCATTTTTCTTTCTGCCCATGTGTGTTTTTTCTCCTACTCCACCTACTAGCTGGGCCACGCTATATACACTGTCAGGCTGGGAAACAGCTAAACATACTTGGTGGAAAGCAATAACTGGTGATGTTATAAAGAACATTGCTATTTTTTGTTATATAAGCTTAACATGATTGGAGGAGAACCTAAATGCTGATTCTGTTGTTTTACCTCAGCATGGAGAACCCTAACTGCTATTTCTCATATTTCAGGTCAGCACCCTAGGAGAACACTGATGGTGATTTTCCACTGCATGGTGTCGACTCAGCTCTGCTTTTTTGTTTATCAATTAGGCAAATCGGGTACTTGGTACATGGGACTGGGTACTTTTAGTAGTCTCTACTCACTGCTACCTCCAAGCGAGCCGAGTAGGTACTAAACGTGATGTGAAATATATCAGTCACTACTGAATGCAGACAACCAGCACAAAGTAGCCACATGAAAAATCTCCAAGTTACAGCAGCGGCCACATTTGTTTTCATCTGACTCAAAACAACAGTTTGTAAAATTACACTGTGGTCTTTTGAAGAGGTTCAAATGCTCCTTGGATTGATGGCTGATGAAAACTCCAACAAAAGCAGGATGTGCAACAAAAAAACTGCTGATTTGTGAGAACTGTGGCACTGAAACGTGTTCAGTTCAGAGTAAACAGTGCCCGATGTTACCGCTGCTGTTGAGGTGGTTTTCAAAGCAGTTAGAGAGGGGTTTTGTGACATTACTGGCTACATTTTGTGAGGGAGCTGTGGTAATGGAAAAGTAACCCAGGGAAAAGCACTGATCTGTGCCAACCCAAGTAGATACCATACAGTGGAAAAGTGCCATAACGGCTAGTTCTAGCATGCTGCGCTAACATAGTACAATTTGCAGTAGTATAGTAGTTCATTATGCTCAGTATTAACTGCTAAATTTGCTATATTAACTCAGCTTGCTAGGAGTATCTGCATCTATATTATCCCTCCGAATTTGATGATTTATAGATTTTGGTCTAAAAGAAGGCAAACAACACAGTTTCTTAGTGATTGCACAAGTTCTTTAATTCCAGGATCAAAGAATACACTTCAACAAGCAGCCAAAAGATAAATGGATAAAACTGCATATGCACCGGCCCCTCCCACCTCAAGTGTGACAGCATAATAAAATAAATTCAAATGTGATTTTTATTTTTAAATTTCTTTAAAAAAAACATGGACAACACTAAACTCTGGAAAGTGAATTTCACCATTTATGGCACCATATGTTTCTTTTGATTATTTTTTTTCCTAAGGGGCAAATATTTTTTTTCTTGCTCTCTTTTCAAAACAGAAATGAAACACATTACAGATTTTTTTAAACAGGATTTATCTTAAAAAAAAAAAAAAAAACTCTCTAGAGCCTACACTTGTGCTGGAGAATCTTGCTACAACCGTGCTCTTCAAGGTAGTGCTGGCATTGAACCAGCATTTAAAAAAAACACTTTATTTACAAAGCAAGCATTTTAAAAACATTTTATCACATTATTTATTTTCTGTGACACATTTCTTACAATAATTCCTCAAGTAAGAAAAGTCTGTAAATATACTTAAATGTGCATTATATAAGAAAAAAGAAAATCAGGAATCCAGCTGCATAATAAAAGTCCCCTTGTCATATAAATCCTAGCAGAATATACTGGATTTGTGCATCTCCGGGACTTGTTGACAATGAATTGAACCTAAATTTAAGCTAGAGAGACATAGACCTGGCCAGGCTTCACCTACAAATATATGGCATAACAACTGTTGGTAGGGTTGGCATACTTGACAGAACTGTGGTTAAATCCGATTTGAAGCAATGATGAATGAGTTAATGTTCCTAGCTAGCTAAGCATTAGTATGTATGCTGTTACAGTGGAGTCAAATTTTGAGTCCAACTCAAATCTTGGAGAAAAGCTAAATTAATAAAATATACTGACAGATTTGGGGCATAGAATAAATACAGTCAGGCTACATAGGTGAGCAACTTCTGACCTTTGCCCATCTTCACAACAGTAGCTCCCTGGTGGGAGGTCAGGGAAGGTCATTTTGAATCCGAAAAGCTTCTTCTGTGATTTATAATAACACTACAATAAACACTAGTAATAAAACAACTTTGCAGCACCTGAATGAAATAATCTTTTTTTTCTTTCTGTTTAAACTCTTTTACAGTAAATATATATGACACATTCAATGATGTAATCTTCCAGTCTCAACTACAGAATCTCATGAGATAAAATGCTTTCACATTTGGTTTTCAGACAGCATCCACACTGATCTGAAACAAGTACATATATTTTGGACCAGTGAAGTCATGTTGTTATTTTATAGTGGGTTTCATGCCCATATCAGCAATGCTATGTTTAAGTTGGACATCTCTATGAAAGAAGGTACTCTTTTTAGTTTTTTAACACCCCTCCCCCCTAGTCCTAATCCTAACCAGCTACATTTTGTCCTGTGTTCAGGTTTATCAACTGAATGTCACTGTTTCCTTTGACTTACAAGGTCATTAAGGAGTCAAATATGAATAACGCTACACCCAAGCAAGTTAACACTCCTGTGCACTGAATTGACGTCACAAAAGCTAAACACTGCAGTTGAAATCTGCAGGTAAACTTCAACTCTATTATAAGCCAACAAAGGTTTAACCAACTGGTGCCTAAAAACCAACAAACCCTTTATAACTTGCACAGTGGACTGATCTTTGTGTGTGTGTGTGAGAGAATGGAGATTTTGGAGAGGTTTCCAGTCTTATAATAGTAGCTTATATGCAGAGAAATTCATATTTTGACTTCTTAATCACAGGATCCAGAAAAAGTCTGAAAAAAAAAACATTGAAATTCTATATTCCTTTTATATCACAGAGCACAACACCAGTGATTTCCACAATTCCCATTCATTTTCTCATATAGAAATTCAGCTTAGACAGAATGACAGCACAACTTCAGAGGTCTAAATCCTAACTGTAAGAAAACAATCAAGTCTCGGTTTAGGATGCTAAAGATGCTAAAGCGTGTTCCTGATTGCAAGTGCTTTGCATCAGTGAAGAAACATAGAAAGGCTTCCAAAAATGAGATAAAGAGTCTTCCATCTGCAGTTGGGAAGGAAGAGAAATGCTTAAGCAGACACCTGATATATACGTTAAGCTGTCAATGTACAGTATGAGCAAGGGCCCGTAAAAACAGTAGCCAAAACTATAACCAAGAAGCTAATCAGCACAAAGCCAATTAGCATGAAGCTAATTCTCTCATAAATAAATAAAGATACATGCCACATTTTCACAGTGAACACTTAGTACTGCTGTTCCAACAATCATTTCACTGGAGCTAAATGCTAACAGTCACCTAGCTCTCTTTACCATTGTTTAGACACAAAAATTTCACTGTATGTTGTAGTTCACAATCTACATGACATCTACATAAGGCCTGTAATACAACTGGCATAAACCTGAAATAATTTATGGCAAGTGACACAAACCTACATAAAAATAACGGTTTATTCCAACAAGAATAAGTTGTCATAAAGGCTACTTCTTTCAGTTCCACCCTAGAAAGTTGTATAACAAATGCACTTGTTGGAATAAGTCTTTATATATAGTCTTCTTTTTTGGTCATTTGTCCTGAAAGGCTTATGTAGATGTTGTGTAGCATATAAATGAACACTTGCCTGCCACCACCACCACACACACCTACACACACACTGCACTACCATCTCTAACACTGCATTGTTGCTTGTTATCATGATATTCTTATGATAATACTTTTACTTATGTCAATATCTACTGACCTATGATCTCCAAATGCATTTTGACACCAACTCAGCGCTGAGTTACACTTTTCTATATCCTTGCTGACATAATCAGTGACTTAATATACTTGACATAACTCCGTCAGCCCACATCTGTGTCAAGATTAGACATTCTCCATCTGCAATGAACAACAGTTTCATTTTCCAAGTTTCTTCTAATGGTTGTTCCGACCACAGGGGCCTGGAAATGCTCAATGCTAACTGGTCCGTGGTGTGGGGAGCTTTAGACGTAGAAGCCAGTAGTCTGTGGATCAGGGATTGGGGGGAGTGGCTCGGGACGGGGGCAGGGACTTTTGCTGGGCGTGGTTGCCAAGGTGCCATTTGGAAGCAGGCAGTTTCCTGTGTAGGCCACACTGGTGGAGTTGAGAGCACAGCCGTTTTCTGTCTGTGAAATGAGACAAAAACAAAGATGAAAGGTTATATATTAGAAGTGAAGTGCAAAATAAATGAAGACTCAAATTGCTTTGTAATACTTTGGTCCCCTACATTTGGGTAAATAGATTAAATGCAGAAACTTAGACACATCCAGGCCGCTAGGTGCCAGTGTAACAGCTACTTCACAATGTGATGAAGAGTCACTTGAGATAACTGAAATAACCTTATTTTATACATTTTTCCAACATACATAGAAAATAATAGGAAAAAAGCCCTGTACATTGTATGTAGATTAATAATATTGTTGATTGACTTAAGCTAAAGACCCATCCTTCACTTCTCTCTTTATCTTCCCTCCATTTCTGGCACTGCTGACTTTTTCTCTGGCTCTGCTGTTCATTTTCTTTTTTTTATGTCTGTATCACCATCTTTTTACTTGCTAAAAGAGCTATTTCTAGCTGTGAAGCACTTAATGGAACCATTACATGGCCTGGGATATCTGCGCATGTTTAAAAATTTCATAATGTTTCAAGTTAAAAACTGCTTTAAGGAGGACAGTCTAATAAGATAAGTTTCTTTTCTGTCATATAAATTAAATGAATGTTATGGAGTGTATGTTATAGTAGCTGTTATTAATATTTAGATTTTATTAAAGTAAACATCATTACTAATATTTGTTAGTCTACATTCTGTTTGGCATCAAGGGATATCATTAGCTTACATTAGTGTACATTTTATATAATTCCATTCACACTTGTGTATCATATGAATACAGCGTTACATAGCATACAATACAGCTGCATCAAAATTATTCAACCCCCATAGCAAATTAGGTTTGTTATTGATTCATTCATTGTCTGTAACCAAACAGCCTACATGGAATCACTGGGAGCATGGCGGGAAGGCGTCGCCAGTCTTTCACAGGGCAACACACACATTCACTCACACCTATGGACAATTTTAAGTAGCCAATCCACCTACCAGCTAGTGTTATGCCATATCATATAATTTACAGTCATAATTCAATCAATATCGTGATATAAAAAATATTGTGTTAATGGTGATATTCTGACTTGTTTATGTAATGACATCATGCAGTTACTCATAATACAGTATATGTTCTTAACATTAGTCATTTAGGCACAGTGAAGTAAGGTGGAAAGTGGCAAGAAATTTGCTCCAAAAAGTGGAGTGGCTTGTGGCGGTGGTTTGGTTATAAAATATCAGATGTAAAATGGACCATGGTATTATGTTAGAAATGAAACAAACCTTTATTATTAATATATATTAAATATAATTAATTTAGTTCATATTAATATAACGTTGATTGTGTTGCAATAGTCTGTTTCTTAAATTAATTCAGCATTTTGTCATATTGCCAAGAATATCGTTATCAATAAAATACCCTGAAATATCGTGATATGATGTTAGGGCAGTATCGGCCACCCCTAATTCAGACCTTTATTAATATGCCACGTTTATGATTGCTAACATTGAAATCACCATATTTATACCATCTAAACCAAACTCACACATACTTTGGATGGAATATTATCCACGAGAATAGAACAAATCAATTCACATGCTTTAATAGCACTTTTCCTTGATGGAATCCCCTCGCTTGACATTTTCAAACTCACAATTAAATGACAACAGAGCAGCAATTTTATTTTTATATTAATTTTATTACAGTTATATGTTACTCATAAAATGCTTGTTATTGTACAGAGCAATGTACAATTTTAATCATGCTACAGCTGAACTAATGTTGAGTTAGGAATCTTGCCCAAGGCCTATTAGGACAGTGTACTGTCCAAGCTGAGAACTGAATCCCATTCTAAGATGTGGAGGGCAGCAAATATATTTTATTACGTGTTATTTCACAATTTCTGATTTGTTGTTATTTTTATTTTTTAGTGTACCATATTGGAAACCATAAAACAACATATATACAGTGCTGTAAATGTCAACAAAATAATGCAATTAGACCATGAGTGAATAAACTTTTCATACAACTGTAGCTAAGGCTTTTAGTGATAACCGTCCTTTTTATGTAATTTTTATGTAATCAGCAGTTGGATACCATATCGACCAATACGACCAAGTCGTATTTAATTTTATGAATCAATATGTAATAGTAAGTGTGTATGTAGTTGGTAGGTATGGTATGTGTGTTTATGTATGTTTGTGTGAATGTGTATGTTAAGTAATGTAGTGGGCAGATTGTAGGTCAATGCTGCTCATGCTTGACTGGACACTACAGATCTATTCTTCTCTCAGCTGAAAGCTTTGACCCTGAAAACACACACACATACACACAGCTCTGCAACAACCAACCAGGACTGGCTGAGGTACAAAAGTCTTGTCAGTATTGCCTTACATTTTATCCATTAACTGGTCCACCTCTATTGTCCACTTAATACCCTCAAATCAATAATTTCTCTGCATTTTATGCTTCAATAATCTTGAAACAATTTGGCAGATTTGGATTGTTTTCTCTGTAGTAACTATGTAGATCAAGCCTGGCTGTATTCTCAGTTTGATCTGCACTGAAGGCTTTAAATATTAGATTAACTGTCAACATAATTACAAACTGAGAATTGCATTTTGATTTGCAGTAGGTCCAGTTTAGTGAAGAAGAATATTTTACAGGGTCTAGATATGTCACTTATTGTGAATACAATACTGATAATGCAAAAGTTGCAATATGCAAATAATTCTTTAATCAAACACAGTTCCCAAACTGACTGCAATATAAACACAACGCTAGTATCTTGTGCACCTCTTGCTACCAAACCAGTAACAATAACTTCAAATCAAACAGTACTCTGGCCTGTGGACTGTCCTAGATGTGGTGAGATGCTCTTGTTAATCCTAATGAGAGCAGACACACGCACACACAAAGTCTCATTAGAGCTTCACTGTGTCCCACTACACTGGCCACTGCATTAGAGGCCCATGTTCTCCCTCTGCATTCCACTGCATTCCACTACACCACATTCATCAGCCAATCATAACTAACTGAACTCTCGATTCTAATATTTCAAATATATCAGGACTTTACAGGATTCTATAGACATGTATTTTTTTTATATTTAAATTTCAGACTCATATATACATTGCTTCACTTAAATTTATGACTAATTATTAATAAATATTAATATACATTTTTACTGTACAATATTGTTTTTTTATAAAAAATAAAAGGCTCTAATTATGCATTAAGTTATGCATCTTTAAAAGTCCATTGTTTACATGAATTAAAATAAGCTGTGATTGAGTTGTGGTAATAATGGCATGAAGAAAACCCCCTGCTGTGGTGGGCATTACTGCTCTACTTAGCTCTTAACCTTAAACATGACGAAGCAAAAGCACAGCATTAGTCTCAAGTGTCTGGCTGTCATAACAAAAGTCCCCCTTAGTACTAGACCTTAACAGCAACCCAGACACATTCTCCAAAACATTATGTCTTAGTAAATGGAATCATCTTGCATCTAGTCAGTGTATGTACTGGTATTTTATCCAGGTGTTCTAAAAATATTATATGATTATTGAACCTATTTCTAAATTATTTTACTGATTTTAAGTGTAATCTGAGTCTTATGACATTATGTTTTAACTTGCACAATCTCCTAATTCCATATATTGGCTAGATTTAAACAATTTCACTAATAAGACATTTTTATGCAATGATAAACAAGATGTCCATACGAACTGAAAGGCTACATTTCTATTTTAAGAGAACTTTCAAAGAATTGTCTTAAGAGGTTCGTATCTCTTAAGGAGTTATCCAGGAACAATCTATTCCGAGACATAAACTATTAGCTTACAATGGAACTGATCTCCACAACTAATTATGCAAACATTTCCACGTAAAGTCCTGCTAAGCCACAAGGATCCCATTTCCTGCTCTCTGTCCCAGTCACAAGAGAAAATGTATGTTACAAACCATGAGGTTTCTCAGTGATTTTAGTGCCATTCAAAAAATGAATCCAAAGCTATAAACAGTATCTTATATATTTTATTAATCCTGTGGCATGTATTCCAATATTACCATTGGAAATATGCTTTTGAGGTTTTCTTAAAAGAGGAAAGTGCCATATATGTATTTATTCCACTAAAAAAATAATATGATGAGGATGTGGAGAAATGCAAAGTTGAAGCACTACAGCCAATATATTGTTGTTTGAGAAGCGTCTGTTCTGGAGCAGACATCAGTTGGTGTTCTGTGATCCTGCCCACTGCCCTTTCCCCAGTGGTTTCCACACCTTGGGTTGCCAGGTATGAAATGCAATAGCAGCATGCAAACACAGCGTGCTTCAGCTAATGAAACGAACAAATGAACATGGATAACATTAGATTCTACCAGATCTATAAAAGCCTCTGCATTATTGTCCAGGACCACACAAAATGTAAAACGAGAGGAATATTGGTGGTGAACTTGAAAGTTGGAGATTGCTCAGAGCACAGCAAGACTACAAGATGGATGCTGATTTGGCTAATGTTCTATGGAACAGGGGCAGAAATCTCCCTCTAGTGTTTCGGACTAGGGTAACCATTTTAAACACTTTCTGTCAGTATTACTGTGGCTCAAAGATGATAGTTATATTGTCTGATATAAAAAAGGATTATGATAAATAAAGTAAATCAATAAATGTTTGTGCAATATTCAAGCAAATGAGCCATTATTAAGCCATGTGGGTTACAGTATCTACATCAGACAAGATTCTTGTTGAGGAAGTGGATAGAACAAAATAGTCCTTACCCGGTTCTGCATGGCATCATGGAGTGGGGCAGAGTCAAATATTTCATAGGTGTCCAATGATGGGAGTTCCTGATGTGGGGGTAGAACTAGGATATGATCCAGGGAGGAGTTCTGATTGGTGTAGGAAAAATATGTGGGTGTGTCCTTTGGCTGTTGCTGCTTCTGATAAACTTGCTGATAGGATGAAGATGTTGCCACGACACCTTGGAACTGACATATATCTCCTACTGAGTTACTGTTCATAGTAAGCTCTACCCCTTGCCCAGTGGCCAGATTGTAATCCACATGGGAATTGTCAGCACAAGTTCCAATAGCTGAGGGGTCCACCTGGTCAATGTAGTTATACCCCTGCCATTGAGCAGAACTGTTGATGCCATTTTGAGGACTTTCAATATTGGAAGGTTTTTGCTTGTAGTGGTCCTGGGGCTGAAGCTGGCCATCTTGCCAATGCTGCTGATGTTGAGGTTCTATTAATTTGTTGTTGACCTCAGTGTAGTTGTCCAGACTTGCTTGTGTGAGTTGAGGGACCCAGTGATTATTGTGAACCGCAGTAACGGTGTTAATGAGTACAGAGTTACTCTGAGGAAACCTAATCGCATTAAACTCACTCTCCTGTGGCTCAGGTATCCAGCTGTGGCATTTGTTGTGCAAGGATTGAGAGTTCATGTGCTGCTGCATCTGCTGTGAGAGTTGCAGGATGGGGGTTGGCAGCTTAGGCAGATAGCTGGGAAAGTTTGAATTTAACCTAGAAGTAGGGTTTGGCTCAGTGACAGGGTCAGATGGAGGGATATAGGTCTCAGATGAACTTTGAACAGGCTCTAGAGTGTCTGGGACTGTGGCAGGAACAGGAACTAGACTATCTCCATCATTCACAGAATCCACAGTCCGATTCTCTAAAGAGTCATGGATGTAGGACAAGATTTCATTGTTTGTAAGGAGATCATTGAGTGATGGGATGTAATCTGCCTCCATCTCCACCCGGATCATCCTCTCATCCAGGAGAAGAAGCTCTAGATCTTCAGCATTCAATCCAAGGTTCTCCAGAGCGTTGAACAGCTCACTATTGGAACAGCTTTCCTCACCCTCAAGGGTTAGGGAGTCCAGCGTGGCAAGTAGGGGGTCAACATTTGACAAATATGACCTGGAGCCCCCAGTTATTGTGTCTAGTGCAGAGTTCCAGCTTCCGTTACTTGCAGAAAAAACACTAGGGTGTCCTTGCTCGCTAAACAGGCTTCCATGGTATGGTAGTTTGGGCTGTACAGCTGGCTGGCAGACATATGCAGACTCATCCTGCCTCATCATTGCCCCCAACAAGGAACTGGGGTCCACGTCATCTTTAGAGCCTTTGTCCCCTTTTCCCTTCTTGGCCCGGCCACTCTTGCCTTTGGTTAACATATTGTCTGGGAAGCCAGGTCCAGGATAGCTGGTCTGGTACAGCAAGGCCTCTCCTGTGGCAAAAGTGAAAGGCAGGTGCATGGAGCGTTTCCTCAGATGTTCACCTCCTTCTTCTTCCCTGGATGTGGAAAAAAGTATATGGCATGACAGATGCACAAACCATCGAGACATCAATAGGTTATGCCATACAATAAGAACAGAAACAGTAGCATTCATGCAAAACGTCCAAATAAAACAAGGTCATAACCAAGATCTTGAAAAGCAGTGTTGCTGAGGCGTTTGTGCCAACTAAATTCCGAATGAATGTACAGTTTAAAAACACTCTTGTGCACACTGACTCACCCGAGTGGCCTCTGTGTAGCAATGATATAGTCAGGCTTTCCATTCTTGTAGACAAGTCTAGCATTGGCCTGTACCCACTTCCAGCGGTTGTCTTTAGTCAGGAGTCGGAATACAGTCAGTCCACTCTCCCCGGTCTTAATCACTACAAAACAATACAACCAGTGCAGTTGATCATACAATGACATGGGTAATGGGTACTCTCCACACATTTGTGGTTTCAATTTTATTTCAGTAGTATGTCCCACAACAAATACTGTCAGGTCCAGAGCACAATGAGTAAGAAGCAGGGTACAGTGGCACGAAATAACTTATGAAGAAGGCAAGCATCTAGAGGTGGTAAGATACTACATTTCCCTTTTTGATACTTATACTGATATTGAAACACTGAGTATTGTCCGATATTGATCTGATGTATATTCTTTCTATACAACTTTTTCAATTCACCTCACTTAAGATGATGATGAAGACATAATGTTTCAAGATCAAACACCTCAAATAATTTATTATTGATATTTCAGAACTAATTTATTACAGGATTGATCACATTCTTTTTGCCACTCCCCTATCACATCTAGCATTTTTGCTGATATTTCTGTGTTTCTGTTTTGAATGTCCCTTAAATGTTTATGTGGATCAATAATCAATATCTCTGGAAAAGAGGCCTCTTGGGCTTTGCACAGGTCCCACTGCATACATCTGTGCAGGCTGTGGGCTCCATATTAAATTCCTCATATGGGTTTTTGACCCTAGTTAACATTTCTATCCACTCTTTGCTGCATAGCTTTGCCCAATCTCTTCCGTAATCTGTAGGATTATGGGAAAACGTCTCCCTCTCCTTCTGTCTCAGTTCAACTCAGTTCTATAAGCGTTTTTCCAGAACATTTTTAAAAATCCCAAGGTGATGCAATAAGACAGCAAACAATTAGCATTCTGTGTGTGTGTGTGTGTGTGTGTGTGTGTGTGTGTGTGTGTGTGTGTACTCACAATAACAGATATAGGCATAATAGCAATTACAGACATTATAAGCAAGATTTGCTTGAATTGCACACCACTACTATCAAAACACCACTATAGCTATATTTCATTGTCAATCTTGACCCATAAGTTGTTATAGCTTACATCAGCACCTTGGCCACTTCCTGTGGTTAAATCAGAGGATTGGCTCAGATGTAAATCCCTCCCCCATCTGATCCTGGCTGAATGGGGTCAGGGAGATTGGGTCACTGTTAAAGGGCTCTAACTAAGCATCCAGAATAAATCACTTTCAGGGTCATTGGGTTTATATCTACTAAGCTACCGGCTGATGAGAGAGAGAGAGAGAGAGAGAGAGAGAGAGAGAAAACAGTGGTAATAGTACTAGCTGAATGACATCTTCTGTCCTTATGATGCCGTTAGCTAGTGAATGGAGTGCTTTGGAATTTATTTCTCTCTAGATTACGATTGTCATTGAGTATGTTTACTTTAGGCTTATGTACAGCTGCTTCAAAGCATCCCAGTATTATGTGTACAAACATATGGACATACAGTGTACAAGTTAAAATACATCATAATGTTTGTAAGCAAATGTGTGTGTGTTGCCCTGTGAAGGACTGGCGCCCCCTCCAGGGTGTGTTCCCGTCTTGCGCCCAATGATTCCGGGTAGGCTCTGGACCCACCACGACCCTGAACTGGATAAGCGGTTACAGATAATGAATGAATGATGTTTGTTAGCCTCAATTTAATGATGTGGGATGTAAGTAATAATCTTCAAATACTTGTGTTTTATCTAGAGTTGCCAAGAAAGGCTTGCCCTCTTGTAAAAATGCAAAGCTTGTGATAAAAATATCTTACTTCGGACATGGTTCTCAGCGCAGTACAACATATCTGCTGCGTGGATGAACTGGTAACCAGTTCCCCGAACTCTTAATTCTGCTTCAGTGTATCCCAGAACAATCTTACCCCTGCAACACACACAAGATTATTGCTAAGGATATAACATCATAAATGGGCCAGTGAGATGAAATAGAAATAAAGTGGCAAGTAATTGGAAGTACAAGGGTGATGGGGTTTTTAATAAAGTGACCAGTAAATGGGAGTAGAAAGGTGTTTCTAATTAAGTGGCCAGTGATTGGAAGCAGAAAGGTGTTTTTCTAATAATGTGGCCAGTGTATGAATGTAGAAGAATGGTGTTTCTAAAAAGTGGCCAGTGAATGTAAATAGAATGAAGGGTGTTTGTATAATAGTAGTATATACTTGGCATCGCAGGCCATAGGTGTGAAGTCCAGTTTGTGCTTGGTTCTGAAGATCATGTTTTTGGTGCGGATCTCCAAGATGGAGGGGGGCTGGAGGGGTGTGGCCACAGAAAACAGGGCGAGCTGTGGGGGGACAGAACCTCCACCGTCCTGATGTCTGTTCTGACCGTGGAGGAACTTCAGACGTCCCTGGAGATTCAATGCCTGGAGAACATGTTAATAATAAACAAATGATCAAGTTGGTTAGTTAAATATAATAAGGTCACCTTAATATTACCAAGTTGTACTGGTAACCTCTGATAAAGAATAAATAGTGTAGTGGAGTATGGACCGAATATAGATAAACAAAGAAAAATCAAAATGAAGAAATAAAGAAATGAAAAGTTTTGAATTAAATCTTTCTCACTCTGACCAGGACTTTCATCTGGTCCCGAAGTCAGCATTCCACCCCACACACTCACAGAACCTTACGCACGCACCTAATCTAACATCAAGGACACTTTCAAGTGACACATGGCCCCCAACACCCCCTTCTCTCTTCAGGAACTAGAGAGATAACCCGTTTATGATGCCTGTGAGAAACAGGAACACAGAACAAAGAAGAGAGTTTTTACGGCCCTCTTTTACGACAGGGGCGCCTAAGTGTCCGCTCATTATCGCTTACAGAATCAGCAAATGGTTAACGAAAGGGACCTCGGTTGAACCCCCGTGACTCACCTATTCAACAACCAACACGGCATGGACCAAAGCGACCCCAAATGGACACTGGCGAAACTACGCCTCGCTCGGGGTCGCCTAAACAAATGACGGAAATGAAATCAAATTCTGATTAAATGTGTATAAACAAATGTATTAATGTCACTTTCTGTGCCCTCAGATGAATGCCCACCTTCTAATGAAATGATGTATATTGCTGTTGTCAACCATGAAAAGAAGTTCTGTTTCTGATTAGAAAAGTGAATTAACCAGGATCAATACTTCTAACGTATTATTGTAACTGAGACGTAAACACAACGTACCCAAGATGAAATCTTATGTAAATGTTTGATATTAATAATCCAGTATACTCATTGTTATATGTTACTAAAATGTATAAGGAATTTCAATATGCGAAAGTTATATTCAGTCTCTGTGAATCGCTGATTCAAATTCCCCCTACTCTCTCCCCCTCGTGAGATTCACGTGAGCCTGAACTCGCATCCAATCGGAAAAGGACGCCTCCCATGAGGGCGTGACCGCGCTGGCTTTGAAAAACAGTTTAGTTCAGTTCAGTTCAAATCAAACAGAAAACAGAGAAGAAAGAACAACAACAGTTCAAAAGGAAATCCGAGGGACTTCGAAACAACAAAGAGATCAGCAGAAAACATCGCTCCAAGCTCCAAAACCTCTCCAAAGCGAGACGCTTTCTCCTTCATGCCGACGAAAGAAACAAAGAAGAACCTTAAAGGGACTTCATCAAAGCTTACAAGAGACGTCTTGAATTAGCTAGAGTATGAAGTCTTACTAATACGTCGAGTGATTTGAATATATTCTTTTCTTTTAATTGTGTTTTGTTTTATTGCCCATCGAAGTGTGATCTCACGAGTGATCAAAGTAGGCGAAACTTATTCGTGGCCAGAATAAGATATCAACCTTTTTGATTAGTTGATAGCAGATATATTAATGTTATAAAGCTGACTTCTGAAGGCATTACTCCTGGGAAACCGAACAACGAGACGAGCTAACACTCTAAAAAAAGCCACTCCACTTCGGTGAGAAACCAGCCACGTCTGCGACTCTCCAAAGAGGGGAAATCTCGATCGACGCCGCTCCGCCTGAAGAGACCTTCTAACTCAACCGGAAGGGAACCTCCTTCACAAGCGGGCCTGTCTCTCACTACGTGGAAACGACGAGAAACAACCCAGAACACGGAAGTTAAACAGCAGGACGCGACGGCTTGGTGAAACGGCAAACGAGTAAGCTAGCAGATCTCACACTTTTCCAGGAGCTGATGTCTAATTAAATCCCTTTATAATTTGCCATTAATTAAACCTTAGTTAGCAACACTTTAGTTACAAGCCAGAAGTGCCTAGCGTATCGCTACAATCGAATCGGCTTCCCCTGCTTTGATGCCGTGAGATTTCAAGATCACGCTATGTTAAGTAAATATCCTTCTCTTTGTTAATAAAACTTTCATTATTTGAAATCACAGTGTACGCAGTTTGTTCATTAGAATTTCTGAAAATCCTGAAGAACTCACTTAGCTTGATTATTATTCATTCTCAAACTAATTATTAACGTTTTAATTGCTTAAGCCAATTATAAACTTTAATTAATATCATTAAGTCAAATATCAGAGATTATAGGAGTTTGAATAAGGTCAACGCTATAAACACAAACTATAAATATAGATATAGAATAGATATAGATATAGTTTCATGAAAGGAACGACCCCTTTGAAGGGGCGGAGCTGAAACTAAGGAGGGAAATTCAAAACGCCCCCAAAACAGAGGAAGACTAATTCCCTCTTGTGGTATAAGTGCGTAATTGCAGGGAAAAATACTTCATAACTAGCGTCTATTGAAGCGTGTCCTCCCGTGCTCCTCCTTGTGGTCAAGTGTGGTGCTACCCTTGATGTTTGATCCCCGTACACCCTCTAGTGGTTGGGAGGTTGTCCGCCGAGACAACATAAGTGTTTAGCAGCCCTCTGGTGTTTAAAAGTTGTCATTACAGATGAAATTCTTTTAAAGTACCTTAGTGTAAAATCTCTGTTCCCCTTTTAAATCTTAATTTTTATTTTTGATAAAGTATCTGAGCGTTTAAAATCTTTATCCCATTTTAGATTTTAGTCTGATAACGCCCTCTAGTGTTGAAACTTCCTGCTACAGTGGAAATTCCCATTTGTGTTATATTGTGGCTGCTCGTGCCATGTTTATTAGGATTTCCACCAGCGCCGACTGGTGTTCATTGCTGCTATTGCATTATAACTTGCTTGTCGCCCTCTGGTGTCCCAGTCTGGTATTACAATTTAAGTTCAACTTAAATACTGAAGCTTGCTGTTGCCATTCAGACTTACCTTCAGTACCCTCTAGTGGAGAAACTTGCTATCGCAATTGAAATTGTCGACCAGTTCACACTGATAAGACCTGGTATTACAGCTCTAGTGGCTGTAATAGTCTCTAAACTCTGCACATCAGAATAATTACAAGTAAAGGCTTGGAAGCATAATAAGCTGATACAACTATAGCAGACAGTGTGCAGTAATTAGAGATTGACACTTTAACTTGATACCAGATCACAAACGCAGTTAAAAGAGAGAGTCTTTTAATTTAGCTGTTCTTAATAATTCTTTAATTCAGAAAATCTTTTACTTTCATAACTCCTTAATTGGAAATTATATCTAGTAATAAATCTTACTTAATTTTAAAATTCTTTAATCCAAATTTTTCGACAATTCTTCAATTCAAAATTTTTAATAATTTAATTATTGAACATTTTTTTTTTTTTATATTTCTGTCTCCTCTTTTGCTTACTTGCGTATAGCAACTTTCACTCCACCCTCTACTACTAACAGACCTCCCTTAGAGATTCACAAGTGAACTCCAACGCCACTCCGACTAGCAGTTACTCTTAGAGCACGCGGCACAGGTGAAGTTAGTTCAATTTAGTTAGGAAAGGGATTAACAGAATTAATCCGAACTAAATAGAAGTAAGTTACACCTCACAGTTAAAACACAGCTAACATGGCAGAAGGAACTTTTTCCTCGGAAGTATATGTAGAAGGTTTGTGGGATGAGGCATTCTCTGTTCTGACCAGCATCACCAGTGATGTGATGCCTGGATTCGAAGTGACTGTGCAGAAGACCTCCCTGGTCGGTCGTGACCACATGGTGGCTAAGTGGATAGAGAACCACTTAACCCACATGGTCAAGGGCAAATCCCTAACGGAGGCATTAGGTTAAATAGCCCTCCTCGCTGTAGTACAGCTCAGGGCCAGTGAACGTGAGCTCAACGTATCACGGCGACAGCGAGCAAAGGTAGAGGCAGAGTTAAGTCAACTTTAAAGCGAAATAGCTGAAGGGAACACACTGCCCCAGGTCACTCCTGATGTGCCACCTAGTGCCGCTATAGTAAAACAGGACCAGCAGGAAGATAGTGAGGATCTGGAACCAGACTCAGGGACCGTAAGCTTTAGAGCTGCTGCAGCACCTCCTCTGGTATCAACGGGTATTTCACCTTCCCCTGTGTCTCCTGTCAGCCGTCCCTTACAACGCCCTGCTAGACCCAGAGCACTGCAACCCAGTGACTGGTCCCCTCAACCTTTACCCTCTCACGGTCCCTCATACAAGGACCTAGATAAAATCGCGCGTAATATAACTCGCTTTGATCCCAAACCCGACGGTTCTAATGATATCTTTTCCTACCTAAAAGATATTGACTTCTACCTCCAAAGGTTCCCCGGGATCACCATAGATGACAGACTATATGTGATCAAACTGACCTCCAACCGAGACGTCAGTAACTTCATTTAACGTCAGCCAGACTATGTAAAAGCGTGATATGATGTGCTGTGCCAAGCATTGGAGGAAGAATTCTCCAATCACCTGTCACAGACCGGACTGGCTGCTGCTTTGAACATAAAACAGCAATGCCAGGAATCCCCTCAGCAATATTATAACCGACTCAGACAGGCGTACTTCAGACCTAGAAATGACTCCGGAATGGAGGAAGAGTTAAATTTCAAATCAGGACAGGGCTGGGTATGGTCGTGACTATTACCCTGCAGAAAACCGCGGTGCGGACCGTGGAAAACCATCACATCCCCATAAGGGATATGAGCGAACAGCTCAGAACCAGCTTTCTGATTCTAATAGAGAAAAGAAAGGGAAATACTGGTATCAAAATAAAGAAAATCACGCTAAAGACCAGCTTAAAGGCAAGGAATTCAGCTCTAAGGAGTTAGAGGACATCCGCCGAATGCTTGCAATGATTTGCAAAGAGAAAAAGAAAAAACCTGATGTTCTTTCTATCACCTCTGTGCGGTCTAGCCCAAAGCCATCCTCTAACACCCCAGAAATGTTAGAGAGTTATGTAGGAGAAGTGACAAGTGAAGCTCCGTCTTCGAGCGCACCGTGCAATCTCCTCGTGACCCAAACAAACACTAAAGACCCAGTGATACAGGGGGGTGACTTGCAAACACCCTCCAGTGCTGTTTTAGTTGTTCAGTTAGACGGTAAAGAAGGTTTAAATAACCCTTCAGTCATCGAAGGTGACACACCCGTCCGACAATTCATGGGACACTTAACTGAGAAAGGGGTTGCACGCAAATTCTATTTGTCCACCATTGTGGAGAGAAGGCTAGTACATGAGGCCCTGTTGGACACTGCATCAGATGTCACGCTCATGTCTTCCGCCTTGTTCCACCAGGTTCGAGCCATTGCGCGGCGTGAAAATCGCGAGATACAGCTCCAAAACTGTTCTCTTAATATTCAGCCGTATTCACATGCAGGCCTCACTATCCAATCTATGGCACTAATACACTTAGCCATCGGACCAATGACTTTAGTGCACCCAGTTCATGTGTCTCCTCTCAAAACAATTCCTTTCCTCATCGGCAAAGATCTCCTTAATCGCTTCGAACCACTGATTGACTTCAAAAGGTCAAAGATCTGGGCACAAGTGCGTGAGCCTTTACCCATCTGCACCCCACACCACCGGGAAGCTCAGTGCTGCCGTCTCGAAATCCGGCCTGAATCAATAGGAGATCCACCAAATCAGATCCCTCACTTCGAGGAAGAGGAAACTGAGCCCATGGCGGCCACGCCAGAGACTGCAGTTTCTTCCTGGCCCCCCAGTGTCATGTTAGAACAACGGAACACATTCCTATGCACTTTCACTAAACCGTCCACAACAGACGTTCCCGGCCTTCCCATCGTGAATGGTCTCACAATGCAGGACTATCATGTGGACAATGCAGTTCTGACTCTGTGGACTGACAAGTCCACCATAAGCCAAACCCTCTTTAACACTCTGTGCCTCACTCAACCAAATATTCCTTTGGTGAGCAGTCCTTGTCACTTTCCTCTTAACCCGACATCAAAATTAATGTCACCCATTGATGGAATTTGCGCTTTAACCATCCAGTGGAACAAAAGGGTACTCACCCACTATTTCTTGGTCGTCCCTAACTTGCCGCACGATGCTTACATTGGAAGTGACTTCTTGGTTCGCCTCGATGTCCACGTAGACACCCTCAATAGTGTGCTGTGGTCTTTGACTGATGTTTCAACGGAAACTTGGTCCTCGGATCTCAGCAACCTAGGCTCAGGACAAACTATTCCCGAGGTATGTCAGGTCACTAACCAAGGTTCACTTGTGGTACCTGCGAACACCGCAAATGTACCCATCCGCTTAATCATGCGACCTGGCCAACACTTAAGCCACGCGCATGCACTTTTCCAACCGTCACCTCAGTTCTTCGAACTAGGCCTCACCCTCGAAGCCACACCTTTGGTGGAAACACGAGCAAGATCCACCTATCTATTCGTACGAAACGAAACCACTCAACCCTTGACAATCCCTCACTCATCTCCTCTGGGTTGGTTAGTCAGTACGAAATTCCATGACTTCGAGTTGCGAATCCCGATCATAGGACCAATGCCTGAATCCCTGCTTCTTGATCATCCAGAATCAAAGGTGTTCTACACTCATCCGACACGAGCTGTTGCTCTCTTCTCAGCTCTGGACATGAGTAAAGACGCCATTTGCAGGATAGCTCTCGCTGATGACAATCAAATGACGGTCATGGTTCTTTCCTTAGATTCATCCCCAGAATCCTCCCAGGAACCACCTCCTCCTCCCGAAGCGGGAGCAAACACTTCAAATTCACGTACTTCAAAAGAACTATCTGACTCCGAATTCCGTATCCAAGTCGAGCAAGTTCTAAAGGAGGTCGACGCCCTCAAAAGCAAAGAAGAACGTGAGAAACTCTGTGAAGTGCTCCTTAAATATCAGAAATCTTTTGCCAAAGATTCAACGGACTGTGGTCTCACTGATATTCATTCAGTGCGCATTCCTGCTCGTCCAGGAGCACCACCCACGTTTGTCCGCCGATACAAAATTCCGTTGGCATCCTATGAACCGGTACAAGAAATCATTGATGACTTGCTGGAAAAGGGCATAATTCGACCCTGCAACAGCACATATTCGGCACCATTATGGCCCGTCATTAAACCAAATGGTAAATGGCGCTTAACCATCGACTATCGGAAACTAAATCAACAGGTTCCCTTGTCTCGGTGGCCGATGACACAATTGGAGCAAGAACTTCCCTCAGTCCGAAACGCTAAATACTTTTCCACCATCGATGTAGCCTCTGGCTTCTGGACCATCCCGGTGCAAGCAGAAGACCAACACAAGCTCGCTTTCACTTTCGCAAACCGACAGTACACATTCACTCGGTGCCCTTTTGGATATGCCAACTCACCCGTGGAGTTTAATATTTTCTTAAACAAAGCATGCCCTGATGCCCGCGAGCGAGGCACCCTCATATATGTGGATGACATACTCATGCGTAACCACTCCCTACAGGCACACATTGACGAGATTGATCATGTTCTTGACCAGCTCACAACAGCAGGTGCGAAAATATCACTCTCCAAATGTCAGTGGTGCAGAACAAAAGTGAATTACGTCGGTCTGCTCATAAGCACTGATGGTGTTGAACCACAAGTGAGTCGAGTGCAAGGGGTAACAAACCTCGCAGCACCCACCAATCTTAAGGAACTCCGCAGTTTCTTAGGAATATGCAACTACTCACAACAATTCATAGAAAACTATGCGGACCTAGCTCGTCCACTTTATGACCTCCTGAAAAAGGATACTCCGTTCACCTGGGGCGAAGCCCAGGAACACGCCATGCAGGCACTGAAATCGAAACTGTGCACGGCTCCATGCCTTGCCTATCCTGACAGTAACAAAGAATTCTACCTAGAAGTAGGGTTCTCGGACCACTCTCTCAGCTCCGGTCTGTATCAATTACACGACAGAGACAAACATGTCATAGCCTATGCTAGTAAAACTATGCTGGCTGCCGAAAACAAATACAGTGACTGCGAAAAAGCACTACTAGCAACAGTGTGGGCAGTCAAACATTTCTCCAACTACCTAGGTGGTCAGAAGGTGATTGTTGAAACTCATCATCAGCCAGTCACTTTCCTAAACAGCCAACGAATTCGAGAGGGTGTAGTAACTAACACTCGAGTAGCAGCCTGGCTAATGGCTCTCCAAAGCTTTGACTTAGAGGTACGTTACACGCAAAACTACAAGAGCCCCCTAGGCACAGGCCTTGCTTCCTGCAGGCGATGCGAAGGAAACATTCCTTCCCAAGTGCCACAAGCTCCAGAAACCCTCTTACCTACCGTGGCTAACCACCACTATTTCGATCCTAACACATGCAAAGACCTTGTCACTGCGTATGTAGATGGTTGTTCGTTCCGCCGAGAACACACCCTGATGGCAGGGGTGGGTATTATCGGAATAAACGGATGGCCTCACGAACCCCTAAGTTTCAAATTGGGTGCCCAGTCCTCCCAATATGCTGAAATAGCAGGAATTCTCATCACAATCCAGTCTGCGGTCCAGAAAAGCGTAAAAACATTGGTGATCTGCACAGACTCCAACTACGCGCGCCTAAGCTTAGCCAAACAAGGGGCCCGCGAAGGCACATCGTGGACATTCGATCCCTCCCTTTATCCAAACCCACCCGACATCGAAGTCCTAGCTGTCACACAGTCTCGAACTGTAACGAAGGCGTCGCTTGACAATGCTAAACCTACCATTGTCTCTATTAACCCTGCTTTTGCGGACGCTGACTTAATTACTCTCCAAGCTCGAGACTCATCCATTTCTAAAATGCTTAGCCATGTCTCTGACCCATCTACTTATCCCATCACAGCCCAAGATCTTGACACCATACCAGGCCTTAAAAACCTATACGGCGCCAGAGCGTCCCTCCAAGTCGTCAAAGGCTTGCTAGTTCATGCCACTGACTCGCACACTTCACCTATGTTCGTGGTTCCTCAGTGCCACAGGGGGGTGATGCTGATGCACGCCCATGACTCCCCATCTGCGGGACACAAAGGGGTCAAAGCAACACACCATGCGCTCCTGCAGGTGGCATATTGGCCCCACATGGTAAAAGATGTGGCTGACTACATTAAAGGCTGTCTGGTATGTTGCCAATTTCAACCCTCGAATCCTCTTCATAGAGCCCCCTTGCAAAAGAAAGGATTATCCTTCCCTTGGTCAAACCTCCAGATAGACTGGGTTGGACCACTCACTCGAACAGTAAGAGGTAACAAGTACTTCCTCACAGTCACGTGTGCATTCACTAAATGGGTAGAATGCCTCCCCGCACCGAATGACACAGCGCTAACCACTGCATACTTACTGATGAACCATGTCTTCTCACGGTTTGGCCTACCCAGCCGTGTCGACTCTGACAGAGGGACACATTTCACAGCTGAGGTCATGCAGCAGCTCTGGCAACTCTTAGGAGTAAAAGCCAGCCTTCACATTAGCTACCATCCTCAAAGCTCAGGTCAGGTAGAGCGAGCCAATCGAACTGTTGTTAGCATACTAAAAAAGTACGTAGCAGCAAACCAACGAGACTGGGATGTCAAACTACCCCTTGTACTGATGGCCATACGGGCGACCCCACACGATGCAGTCGGGGTCTCACCCTTTGAGTTGATGACAGGGAGACAAATGACTCTGCCTCTACATCTGTTATATCAGCCAGGTGAAGCTAGCATAGCCGTAGCCTACACCACTCATCAGTATATGGAGGATCTGCAGAAACACCTCAAAGCCACTTTCGCCTTTGCCCAGCAGAAACTGGAAAAAAGTGCAGAAGGTCGCAAAGCGTACTATGATCACAAAGCATCCCACGACGAACTCCAAATAGGGGACAAGGTATGGTACTACATCTTTGTCCAACCTGTTGGAAGGTCGCGAAAAACAGGGGGTGATTTGGCCCGCAAATTCCTACCCCGATGGTCCGGTCCCTATAAGATAACAGACAAACTGTCCCCCGTTGTTTACAGGATCAAAATAAACAAAGCTCGGGGCTGTACTGAACTCAAATGGGTCCACCGCAACCAAATCCGACCGCACACAACCCCCATGGGACTTGTAGGGGATACTAACGCTTGTGTTAGATCATAAACGACAGAACCAAAGGCAGGAAGGGTGTTGATTAACAAACAACTACAACCTTCTACTCACACCTTTGTTCTCCTATCCCTTTTCCCTTTTTCTCTCACTCTTTAGCAGGCAACGAGCTTCTAACCAGACTGAGGACACTCAGGGTGCAAGTGTTTACCCTAGGAAACTTTTATCAAAAGGGGGGTATCGTGAAAATTTTTATAATTTGTCTAAACGACTCGCCGTAAATACCCTAAATCTAACCATGAGCATCTCTTCCGGTAGGATGGCCCCGCTGCTCATTCTCCTGATCGTCAGCTCCCTAGGAACCGCCGTGCTCCCTGAAGTGATCGAACCGGGTCCTGACTCAGGAATAATACTGAAAGACCAGCCGGGACTGCTAATCACTAATTGCCGCCTCCATACCCAGAGAGTATTTGTACGGTTGAATCCCGCCGAAGCGTGTAGCAAAAACCTACCGATAACCACGCTGCAGACTGGCCGGAATGGAGTTAGATGGACCGAGGAAGCTATCAGCCATGCTGAAGCCGACGTAACTCACATGCTCCGCCAGCTACAAAAGTTCACCGTAACACAATCAGAACTAAATGGTTTTAACAAACGACCTAAACGCTTCATAGCCGGATTGCTAATTGCAGCTGCAATTGTGGGATCACTACTGAGTCTCGGAACGTCCGCCGTCAATGTAGCCACTGTTAAACGTCAAGTAGGGGAACTGCAAGCTGAAATTCCGAACATTAAAACCCAATTAGACAAACAGCAGCAGCACCTGCAAACAATTGGGCAAACCCTACGTGGCACCGTCGTAGTGCTCAACGCTCACAGTGTCGCTTTGAACAAAACGCTCCAGACGGTTAACTCTATGCTTTCAGTGGTACAACTTGACCTTGCCCACATCCAGCTTGTGAATATGTTATTGTCTGATATGCTACAAGAAATCAGCTCCTCTGTAGATAGCCTAGCCATGGGGAGAATTCCTCCCTACCTGGTGCCTCTATCCTTAGTACAGGAGATTTTATCTACAGCAACTCGAGAAGTAGTTACTGATCTCCAGGCCCACCTAGCCTATACCTTAGGTAGCATCATCCCAATTTATGTTAATCCTCAAGACCGAGAATTAGCTTTCATCATTAACCTTCCCATAATGGCGCCTGAAAACATCTACCGCTTGAAAGATGTTGTCAACGTTGGCTTCTGGCAAGATTCTGCCTACGTTCGTGTAAAAACAACATCTCTTGTAGCATACCAAGATGATAACCCTGACCTATATCTGGTACCCAATTTGCTTATGTGCACACTCACTAAAGACATTCACTACTTGTGCCCTAGCAAACCTTTCATTCGTGACAGCGCAAATGGGATCTGTGGCCTCAAGCCTATGATGAGTAACACTCAATGCCCGGTAGTCGTCACACCCCGACGTTTGGTAACCAGTACTCAAGCTGAAATTGTTGGAAATCGTTGGTTGGTTAACACCCCCTTTAGAGAGGCCCTACTAACCTATGATCAACATGACACCTCAGAAAGGGTACTCCTTCCTAGCCAAACCTTCTGGGTAGACGTCCCCATAAACACAATCTTACATGTAGGAGACCTGGCCCTGTATCACCTAAACCCTGACCAAAACCCTGAGAGCGACATAGAAATCTCAGAGTTCTTCTCCAAACACACCATCGAGCTAGATACTAAAACACTAACTCGCCTAGAATATGAGGGAACCCAAGTCATTGATCTAACCCCCGTAGATAACACTCTTAGAGAGCTGTCGTCTCAACCCCTATGGCCAGTTCAGCCTGTCACCTATGCATGGTCCACTCCGGACACCTTACTAGTTACCCTGGTAGGACTAGGATATCTTCTTACCTTTGGTATAGCTTGGTTCTATTTCAAACGCACTTGAGCCCTCCAGAGCAGGTTAGAAACTTGGTCTAATAAAATGGTCAAATTTGTTAGACAAAAAGCATGCAAACATACACATTCCATATGCACCCATACACTAATAGGAATACATCAGCTCTGGAAATGTGTTTGAATATGCTTGCTGATCTCACCTTCCTCCACAGCAAAAGTTCTTTTCAGCTCCATGCTCCCTGCCAAACCATAAAACTGAAAAGAAAGGGGGGAATGTAGTGGAGTATGGACCGAATATAGATAAACAATGAAAAATCAAAATGAAGAAATAAAGAAATGAAAAGTTTTGAATTAAATCTTTCTCACTCTGACCAGGACTTTCATCTGGTCCCGAAGTCAGCATTCCACGAACCGCAGTGGACAAAGACCCCGCAGACCCCACACACTCACAGAACCTTACGCACGCACCTAATCTAACATCAAGGACACTTTCAAGTGACACATGGCCCCCAACACCCCCTTCTCTCTTCAGGAACTAGAGAGATAACCCGTTTATGATGCCTGTGAGAAACAGGAACACAGAACAAAGAAGAGAGTTTTTACGGCCCTCTTTTACGACAGGGGCGCCTAAGTGTCCGCTCATTATCGCTTACAGAATCAGCAAATGGTTAACGAAAGGGACCTCGGTTGAACCCCCGTGACTCACCTATTCGACAACCAACACGGCATGGACCAACAGCGACCCCAAATGGACACTGGCGAAACTACGCCTCGCTCGGGGTCGCCTAAACAAATGACGGAAATGAAATCAAATTCTGATTAAATGTGTATAAACAAATGTATTAATGTCACTTTCTGTGCCCTCAGATGAATGCCCACCTTCTAATGAAATGATGTATATTGCTGTTGTCAACCATGAAAAGAAGTTCTGTTTCTGATTAGAAAAGTGAATTAAAAACCAGGATCAATACTTCTAACGTATTATTGTAACTGGGACATAAACACAACATACCCAAGATGAAATCTTATGTAAATGTTTGATATTAATAATCCAGTATACTCATTGTTATATGTTACTAAAATGTATAAGGAATTTCAATATGCAAAAGTTATTTTCAGTCTCTGTGAATCGCTGATTCAAATTCCCCCTACTCTCTCCCCCTCGTGAGAGTCACGTGAGCCTGAACTCGCATCCAATCGGAAAAGGACGCCTCCCATGAGGGTGTGACCGCGCTGGCTTTGAAAAACAGTTCAGCTCAGTTCAGTTCAAATCAAACAGAAAACGGAGAAGAAAGAACAACAACAGTTCAAGGAAATCCGAGGGACTTCGAAACAACAAAGAGATCAGCAGAAAACATCGCTCCAAGCTCCAAAACATCTCCAAAGCGAGACGCTTTCTCCTTCACGCCGACGAAAGAAACAAAGAAGAACCTTAAAGGGACTTCATCAAAGCTTACAAGAGACGTCTTGAATTAGCTAGAGTATGAAGTCTTACTAATACGTCGAATGATTTGTTTTGTTTTGATGTTTTGTTTTATTGCCCATCGAAGTGTGATCTCACGAGTCATCAAATAGGCGAAACTTATTCGTGGCCAGAATAAGATATCAACCTTTTTGATTAGTTGATAGCAGATATATTAATGTTATAAAGCTGACTTCTGAAGGCATTACTCCTGGAAAACCGAACAACGAGACGAGCTAACACTCTAAAAAAAAGCCACTCCACTTCGGTGAGAAACCAGCCACGTCTGCGACTCTCCAAAGAGGGGAAATCTTGATCGACGCCGCTCCGCCTGAAGCCGAGAGCTTCTATCTCAACCGGAAGGGAACCTCCTTCACAAGCGGGCCTGTCTCTCACTACGTGGAAACGACGAGAAACAACCCAGAACACGGAAGTTAAACAGCAGGACGCGACGGCTCGGTGAAACGGCAAACGAGTAAGCTAGCAGATCTCACACTTTTCCAGGAGCTGATGCCTAATTAAATCCCTTTATAATTTGCCATTAATTAAACCTTAGTTAGCAACACTTTAGTTACAAGTCAGAAGTGCCTAGCGTATCGCTACAGTCGAATTGGCTTCCCCTGCTTTGATGCCGTGAGATTTCAAGATCACGCTATGTTAAGTAAATATCCTTCTCTTTGTTAATAAAACTTTCATTATTTGAAATTACAGTGTACGCAGTTTGTTCATTAGAATTTCTGAAAATCCTGAAGAACTCACTTAGCTTGATTATTATTCATTCTCAAACTAATTATTAACGTTTTAATTGCTTAAGCCAATTATAAACTTTAATATCATTAAGTCAAATATCAGAGATTATAGGAGTTTGAATAAGGTCAACGCTATAAACACAAACTATAAATATAGATATAGAAATATATTTATATTTCTTGGCGTATGATTAAAAACCCAACATACGCTACAATAGTGAACTATCATTAGAAATAATAATACTGTATATAATACCCCTTATATAATTATTCATTATATATATTATATATATATAGTTTATACCCTGAGATTTTGGATCATAAATATTACAGATGTCAGTTGTAAAATTACATTTCCAAATGTCAAACTATTCCCACCCCTGGTTTACTTTTATTATCGTAATACTTTTTATGTTTTGTTACTGTAGTGTGGGCAAAATGAAGCATAAAATCATTGTGTGTGAAACTGGACCCTATCCACTATTCATTTTATTAAAGTGCCCTATAATAGGGAACTGAATTCAGGAGGACAGTGAAAGACTTATGAGTTTTTTCCAAACAACACAGTGTATTATGGGTATCCCCTATTCAGTGGAATACATGGGTTGTACATTAATTTTTGCGGTGCACTGTAGGATTGTTTAAGTGCACTGAATATTGTCCACTATATTTTTTTTACTACAAAATGATGGAACCACAAAATAGGGTACTATAGAGTGAATAGGGTACAGTTAATGATGAGCTTTTACTGGCTTGTGTCCAGCGATGGTGGTGTAGGTACTGACCAGAAAACCTGAGGAGTTGTCAAGGAGGCAACGGAAACGACAGACAAAGCTTCTTTCCAGAAAGGAAGAGTTTTCAGGTGGGAGCTGCTCGGGCTCATAGGTCACCAGTGCGGAACTGGATACATTCTCTCCATCTGAAACATACGCGCATTACATTTATGTAGCCTTTTGGTGGTCAAACATTTCACATATGTGAAATTTCAAATGAGTTTTAGTTGATTATTAAAGCCTACTCTCATAGTCCACTTTAACACTTACACTTTGCTTAGAGATGTAACCTCACCCGCAGATGCATAATTTGTGTTGTCCCTCAGTTTCTGATCACAAAGGCTACTTTTGTCTGGATATTTTTAGCTTGTAAACCACTCTTAATCTAACAGTGACTCTGATGCAGGACTTTATTTCTGATTCCTTCTTTGTGAAAAACATGGGTAATAAATCAGAAGACACATGTAGCCACAGTGGTGGTTTGGGTAATAAATAACATGGCAATGTTTGTGTTGTAGACCTATTTTATTTTATTTTATTTTATTTGGTGAGGCTTCAGTGAACTCCCTCTATCCAGCCTCTGGAGAATCGGGCCATGACCTAATTGGAATTTGTTTTAAGAGTGGAATCTGTTGTGCATTGCATGGATCTCATCTGCTTTTTTTATAATTAGATTTATACAAAGGTAAAATATTTTTGAAGAAATCTGGAGGAATGAGGAAAATACAGGGTGGGCCATTTATATGGATACACCTTAATAAAATTGGAATGGATGGTGATATTAACTTCCTGTTTGTGGCATATTTAAATGGCTCACCCTGTATAATTCTTTTCAGTCACAGGTGTAGAGAGTTTGTTGTGTATTGTTGTAACATTTCCAGCTCAGCAGTAGTTCTGATAAAGGTCAGATTCCCCTCTCTCGCCCTAGACTGCATGCGCAACACAAATAGGAATGTCTAAGTAGGACTGTAAATATAGCCTTGTAAAATTAATATCCATTAAAATGTAGGAGTATTATATATTCTCTTTAAAAATGTTGTAGATAATTCGTTCATTGATTTCTGTAAGCGCTTATCCAGTTCAGGGTCACGGTGGGTCCAAAGCCTACCCTGAATCATTGGGCACAAGGCGGAGACACACCCTGGAGGGGGCGCAAGTCCTTCACAGGGCAACATATACTCACACGTTCACTGATCATTTTTTTTATTTTTAAAATTATTTGTAGATAATATAATGAATACATACTGAATTTAAAATAGTTTAGTGGATTACTAATAACTGGGATGGGACTCTACAATGAGCGCAGGAAAACAAAAGCTGCCATTGCGTTATCACTAATGTGCTCTTCACTAACATTAACTATGAACTTTCTCACATGCTTCTTGCTCTCCACCCCCATATTCTCCTCTGTATATTAGCGTGAGTGCCTGCAGGTACCTGTGGTTCTGGGCTGCAGTTGGCAGGAGCTTTATGGATTTATAATGTTAGTGCCTGTTTTGTGTGTGTGTGTGTGTGAGACAGAGTGTGTGAGAGAGGTTTATTATTGTGTTACCTTGCGGGGACTCATGGCTCTGGGCTACAGTGGGAGGGGGGTTTAGGGCCCAGTGAAGGTTTCGTCTGAATGCCTGCTGGTCTTCTGTATGTATCAACTCAAACACTGACTGGTGCATTACATCTGTCTGAGAGAGAGGATAATAAAATGAGAAAGGTGTATGATATACAGCATAATTTAGTAGTATCACATATTAGTACAACATCACTATAGTAGTATTTCACACAGTAGCTCAATAAAATTGTTAGTATTCCTATACCTCTAGACACAGTACACTGATGAAAATAAATGACATGCATTTTTGTGTATGATACACACTGTTATTGTATCAGACGCCTTTTGGTCCCTTGGTGTATTTCTGATGGGCCCCATGTGATCTCTGTATTAAAATGGATGGGTTTGTGTGTGTGTGTGTGTATGTGAACGAGTGAAGTGATCAGCTATAATCTGTGTATGAAAACTTGTGCATAATACTTCCAGTAAATACTATTAGCTGGACTAATCTCTTTTTATCTGCATGGAGAGAGAAGCAACCTGCTCTGTGTGTGTGTTTGTGTGTGTGTGTGCATTAACATCAGCAGGATGATGTATCATTATAAATGAATTAACCTGCTGATAGATCCTGATGGACTTTGGTCTTATCCATTCCTCCATTCATTTCACAGTGTATGAGAATGAGACATTAATATAACAGCTTTCAATAGTACATTAAATCATACAATTCGAGTGTGTGTGTGTGTGTATTTGCTATATATTACCTGATGGAATCCAAGGTAATCCTGAATTGTATGAGAAGCATAGAATATGATTCCTTCTGAAGTGACCACCAACACAAATCCACTGAGAGCCTGTAAACACACACACACACACACAAATCCCGGATCAACTAACTGTGTCTTGAATCATGTACTTTAAATAAGGTATGTATTGTACAACTAATGTATAGTGAAAGACCTTAGTATATGATGTAAAAAAAAACTATTTGAGTATCATACGTTCTCTATACTCAGGGTATGGGAATATGTGAGATAAAGTGATTAAGAATAAAACTCCATTTCAAAAACCGAACAGTGCCATGAAAACAATAATCTGTGATTTGTAAATTATTTTGAAACTATTTATTTCACAATAGAACAAAGAATAGGCTCCAGTGACCAATTTGATTGTACTGATGTGTATGAACAAACTTACAATTTGAAGCCTGTAACACACACTGAAAACAGGACAAAAAAGGCTGTGAAAAATGTATAGAATATTATTATTTTTTTAACATTCCATTATACACAGTTAAATATGAAAGGTGTAAAAGTAGCATCCACCAAAGTCTTTGCAGCAAAGAGGTTCATGGCTCACCACTTTGCGCCTCTGTCCCAATATTTTGGGGTGTGTTGCAAGCATCAATTTCTAAATTTATTTATATTTAAAAATTAAATCACATTGGTCCGAGAAAATATTGAAACCTTGTCTTTGTATATTTGTCAGTTAAATAACATTTTAACCTGCATTTTACACTTTTTAAAGTGCACAGTGTAAGAGTCCAGGGTTGGATTATTGTGATCAATGTTATATAGTTACAATAACCCATGTTATATAGCAAAATATATAGTAAACAAAGCTGAAGTATAGTACACAATGTGGCAAAGTAGTAAATGATGTAGGAGTATAGGACACACTGTAGTGTAAAAATATATTAGTGTATTAGTATAGGGTGGTACAAGAGTGCAGCAGTGTTGCTGTCACGGGGATCCAGGATTCTGGGTTTGTGGGTTTGAGCCACGCTCCAGGTGACTGTGAGGAGCTGTGGTGTGTTCTCCCAGTGTCCGTGTGGGTTTCCTCTGGGTGCTCCGGTTTCCTCCCATGGTCCAAAAACTCACTTTGGTAGGTGGATTTTCTATTTAAAAGTGTCCATTGGTGTAAGTGAATGTGTGAGTGTGTGTTGCCATGTGAAGTACTGGCGCACCCTCCAGGGTATGTTTCTGCCTTTTACCCAGAGATTGGGTAGGCTCCGGACCCACTGCGACTCTGAAGTTGATAAGTGGTTACAGCCAATGAAGCAATGAATGAATGTATTAGTATAGTACATAGAGAACAGTGTAAAAAATATACTTTCAAGTGATCTCAGTGCTCCCAGCCTTTATTAAGTCGGTGTAATAAACATGAAAAATATTTAGCCTCTTCTGTTTCTCTCTGTCTCTCTCTCTCTCTACACACACACACCCCTCCAGCTGCAGTATACATGACGACATTGAGATAATAATACAGAGAGAACAGAGTCACGAAACATGCCACTGCGAGTGTGTGTTCAGTGAGAAATCACACATCAGCACTAACTTCCCTCAGCATTACAGAGTGTGTGTGTGTGTGTGTTTGTATAGGTGTGAATGTGAGTTGCCTCCAGGTTCTCACTATTTTACTATTCATCACCATCTGGAGTGCTTTACAGCATGGAGGTGTCACTACAGTAAAATGTCCAAACTTTTTATATCCGCAAAAACACACAGATACACACAGTTTCATATACAGATAACAGGCTTCAAAACAGCAATTCAGTATGAGATATTGATTTGAGATATTGTTTTTTGATTTAATTGATTTCTTTTACTGTTTTACTGGTTTGTTTATATTCAGAAGCTCTGCATCTTTTTTAATGGTGAACTGTGTAAAAATAAAAATACAACAACTGAAGATGAACTTGTTTGTAAGTTTTTATTCACTCTTTGAATTACCACAGAAACTTATTTGTTACTTGGGTTGTTAAGATTTGTAGAATGTTTGGTCTATGTCTACTTTCATGCTTTTAGTGGTCTCCCAAATTTATAGAGAGTTCTACCTTAAGTAATCCATAACAGCAAAGATAAGCCAATATTACCCACATACAGAGCAGGAATAGGCCAATATCCTCATATTGGTTAATGATTTTTAATATTTGGAGATCTCTTTGGTGTCTAAACCTGTGAGCATTGAGAGAGAGAAAATGCCTAGCATACTGGACCTATACCTTTGGGTTTATTGCCCATTTACTGACACTGGGGATTCATAAACCAATAAGACTTGTTTCCAGCACACAGACAGACTGGAGAGCTTGCAAATGGCAAGGAAACATCCTCAGTACTTTATCAATAGCGTTTTTGTATTATAATTTTGAACCTCACCTTTAAATTTGCACTTATCTTTAAGACAGATCAGAAAAACAAACCCCACACGTTTTTTCCATCCTTCCATAATAACATGAAAAAATTAATACTTTAAGTCTGAAAAGATGTGGTGCTCTTAAAAAGCCCACAATGAGAAAAGAAATCAGACACAAAAAAAGAAATAATGTTTGAAAATTTGGTTGGACTGACCATTCCAGAGCCCTGACCTCAACATCACTGAATGGGGGTGGGATTATTTGCTTGCAGAGAATGTAAAACCGACTTTTGAGACATTCAGGATGGGGCTGTAGGGTTCTTTAGGAAATGGAAGCTGGCATGAATAGTAAACACTGAAAAATGACATTATGTATAGTTGTAGAGATAGCAACAAACACACACACACACACACACACACACAAAACTCACCAAACACACACAAAATATAATGAGTGCACTGACGCTCAATATAAATATTTAGGTTCATGTGTCTACAGTGAGGGTCACATAACCCCCTGCAGGGTCGAGTGCCAGTCACCACATATCAGCATCAGCATGAGAGAGAGAGAGAGAGAGAGAGAGAGAGAGAGAGAGAGAGAGAGAGAGAGAGAGACAGAGAGAGAGAGAGCACTCACAAGGAAAGACTACATACTGTACACTATACACAAATTTTAAAATTCATTAAACACTACATCCCTAAACTAGGCACTATACTTTTGCCCTATTCACTACACAGTATATGCTACATACATACCCTAAAAAAAAATTGTGAGAGACGTGGCAGCTAAAGTAAGTCATCCATATATATATTTTCAGTGGAAAGTCAGGTATGTGGAGAATCTCTGAATACTTTCACTCATTTGATCTCCTCTGAATAATACATGATCTTTCTATATCTGCATTATTCATGAATCTGCGTCTGAAACTGGAACACAAGCCAACCTGCAAATAGCTTTCGCTCTTTCTCTCTCTGGCTCGCTCTCATTCCTTGTTTGAATTTAATTGAATCTTTCTTTCTTGCTGTATATCCCTCTCAGAATGACTCATATTGGGAACCGCCCTCAGTGCAAGAGGAAGAACCAACACTCCAAAGAAATACAGGGAAGAATCGAGGCTCAAAGGAAGCTTTAATGGGAGCCCACACTCAAAGTACCACTCAAAGGAACACTCAAAGGAATCGGAAACAGAGCTGAACAAAGATGTAAAAATGAACATTGAGAAGAATGTGTGTTGATGTGGTAACAGGCTGTTTTTTTGTTTGGTAATATTTCACATCATCTAACCACACACACACACAGACACACACATACACACCTGCAGGAGGAGTTCCCCCTCTGGAATCCATCCATCTACCAATCCTGACGCTTTATTGTTGTCATGGTTGTTGCTGTTGGTGTGGTTCTTGAGGGCAACTAGAGAGAGAGAGAGAGGGAGAGAGAGAGATGTTTTTAAAAGGCCTTTACAATGTTGTTATTAACATTTAGACCTCAAATAATCTGATAATAAGGAATATACATTAATTTTAAGCAAGCACATACACATTACACATATGTTGAGGGGCTTATGTTATTTCACAAAGTATGATAGGTTTTACGTAGATAACTGCTCCAAAAAACACCCGAATATGTATTTAGAGCTTCGGGAACTACCTTTTAATAAACTCACTCACTCACACACTCACTCATTCTCTCACACACCCACCCAGTCACTCACACACACACATACACACTCTCAAATACACATATTTTGAAACTGCACCACAAGGGGTGCTATTTATTGCAATAGAAGTGTGTTATTCAGCAGAGACAATGTGTCTATATTCATACGGTTTAAACTTTAGTCAGTTGAGCAGAATATGTATCACATGCACGACCAGTAAAATAGCATTTTTTTGTTTTCACCCTTGGGAACTGCACATGTATGAGGAAATAAAGCACATTTTGTATTTTACCATACCCACACCCCACAGTATTTTTACACTTGTGCAGCAGTTCTGTACAACCACTCTCTATATTTTTAAAGATATGCAATGAATAGTTAACAAATCATGTGTGTGTATACACATAAACCTCATTACAGCAGAGTTCTAAAAACACAATGGGTCAGTTTCAGGCCCAAATCAGAAAAATGTATCCAGCATCATGTACGACTTGAGTATTTTATTTTTATTTTTTATTTTTTAAATAGCATCAGAAAATAAAGTCAGAATTCTGAGAATAAAGTCGGAATAATTCTGAGAATAATGTTGGAAAAATTCTGAGAATAAAGTCGAAGTAATTCGCAGCACCAATAATGAGGTAGACACAACCATAGTGCAACTGAGGAATGCATTGCATTGCTGAAAGCTTACTATGGTAGCTATAGACTTCAAGAATAAATACTCAGTCCTCTGGCACATTAGGACCAGATTGTGGTTTGTATTTAAATGCTGTGCAACGTTGTGCAAGACCCCGTTTATTCAGAAGAGGGCATGTAGTTTCACAGGACACAATTAATGATCATAAAAATGATTGATCCAGAGCGAGTGGAACTCCGGTGTGTCCATGAAGCTCCATGGCGTTATGTCTTATGGACTGGTACAGTAAACTAAAGCCGTATGCATCGTAGTCAGGCTGCACTGACGGGGTTAGTTGTCATGTGGAATAATTCTTTTCACTTCATTGACTGCTTCTTTCACAACTCACTCTATGGCGCACAGCTGGTGAGTCTGTCTGTCTATATATTATAATAAATAATAATCCAAACAGTATAGATAAAAATGAGAGAGAGAAGGGGCAGAAAAAGAAAAAACTTGTGACCTTTCTGTAACCCACATATGCATATTCCACTTCTGTTTTCACAAGTGAAAGGAGCACCCCTCTCTCTCTCTCTCGGTCTAGTTATATGGTCAGAGGATGGACATGAACTGTGATTGGTTTGAGAACTCGTTGAGAACCACTGCTCTAGATAGGTTGTTTAAGATTCACTATATGTCCAAAAAAAAGTAGACATCCTGTGTAATGGGCTTTAATTTATACACAATGTGAAAACAGATGGTCAGTTTGTATAACTCCATAGAAAATCATTGACCAATATGATGGCACAGATCTGCATGAACCTAAGCTCATCATGTCCAATACAAGGCAGGGTACATATAAAGTCACTCCACTGTTGGGTTATGTAAAAGTGTGATGTATCTCGAGTAACTTGGAGGAAAAATGTGGTCCAGCATCATCAAACATCAGTACTTAACATCACAAATATATCACTATTATTCCTGACATCAAATCCTCATAACAAATGAGGAACAAACTCCTGACCAATGCCCTTCATTTTCAGAAGAATCTGTGTAGCACTAGGTGTGTGCAAACTTTTAACCACGTAGTGCTGCGTGACACACTCACAATTAGAAGAGATTGCCCTAATTGTCTCTTATTTAACCTCTCCAGTGACCTTTGACCTGTCCTCCAGCTTCTGTCTATTGCCCAGTGTGATCTCTGACCCTTTGCTGAGTTGTGACATAATGTAATGAACAGAAGAAAGATGTTTTTGTTTGGTGGAATATAAAGAAGCCAGCGTCTAGATGTATACCATGCTGTTTGGATGTTTGAATGAGACAATGCCAACTTTAAATGCAGGTTGATTATCTGTTAATAATCAGCCTAATGGCTCAACTGGAACAGACAACAAGAATCAAATTTCTATCTGATTAAACAAGGTGAAATCCTTCAAGCAATTCTTTAAACAATAGAATAATAGCCTGTTTTTGACACCTCTATTTGACAACAATTCCCAGTCAGAAACTCTGAGCACAAACCAACAGATGATTAATATATATAACATGGAGGATGTGAGAAGTTTCCAAAATACAGTACTGTCCCAAAGTTTTAGGCTCCTAAGATATTCTCAGTAAACATGGTGCTTGTATATTGTATGCGATTGTATGTATTTATTAAATCAACAGCACACTTGATTTGACATAATGAAGTATTTATTAACCAGAAAAATTGGTGGTGGGTGATAACATCTGTAAATACTGGTCTGCCACGAGGAGAGGTTTGGAATCAACACCTTCACACACCACACACAGAACATCACAACTTACTGTCATAATGTTATTTGGTTTTGTCCTAATATAAGTTTATTTATTTATAATTCATTCATTCATTGTCTTTAACCACTTGTCCAGTTCAAAATCACGGTGGGTCCGGAGCCTAATCATTGGAGGGGGCACCTTGGAGGAGCAACATTCACTCACACACTCACACCTATGGACATTTTTGAGTCACCAATCCACTTACCAATGTGTGTTTTACGATCTTGGGAGGAAACCGGAGCACCCAGAGGAAACCCACATGGACAACACACCAAACTACTCGCAAACGTGTAAGTGGGAGTGGGACTTGAACCATAAGTCCTTGAAACCCTACACATAAGTCTATAGATCATTTACATTTTATGTTAATCTAATATTCAGGTTTGGATCACAGCAAGCATTTCTTTACAGGCTTTATAACATAGTACATACAATATTTGTCTAGATGTATACAGATTTGACTCAATATTCGAAAGGCCACAAAGCTCGAGTATAATGCGACCATGAGCGACGCGAAATGGGTGGATTCAGTGAAGCGATGAAGATCAACTCAATGCAAATGAGCAGTGACGTGCGGCGGCGACTACCAATCAGAAAGCAGGTTTTTGCTTTCCTCGGAACCGTTCTACTCATTTTGGGTCCTACTGTTTTGTTCATTTCTCAAAACAAAGGAGAAACCTCACTGCGTCAGAGCTTGTAAAGTTTTTACTTTTTAAAGTATACAGTATGTTTTGTTATTTATTACAATTGAAATTGTAAATAATATTTGCTTTGAATGTTTAAGTAGAGCTATATTTTTTGATAAATAATTATGCCCAAATTAGAGTTGACATCAAAAATAATGTTCAGTTATTGTTACATAAACAAAATAAACACATTGTAGGTTTATAATTTCAGGATTTTTTAAAATTATAAAATGAATTTCTGACAAAAGATAAAATGTCTCTTTTTGTGAATAAATAAAGCCTACTTTGGGGGCGCTACCTGCTCAGTTATCAGTTAATATTATCCCAGCTGAGATTAGCGGCCTCGGGCAAAGTCCTCCAAACTACGCCAACACACTCACAGAACCAGATAACGTCAGGTCAGAGCAGCATTTAAGGAAAGTTAAAGTTGGCTCCATATTCACAAGTTTCTCTTTTGAATTTGCTGTACCACATTAAATGATGCACCAGAACGGAACTGCTGCTGAGTTTTAAGTGAAATGGACAGCTGGCAAATAAGAAATTAGCCTAGGGTGACCAGATCTGAGATGATGAGATCTGGGGTGATGAGCTCTCACCCGTCGCTGCCGTTGTGTGCTTAGCTGAACCCATGTGTGCTTTTAGGTCCTTTACACCTTTATTTGCTACACAAAACATGGGAATTTCTTTTTTACTTCATCCGAGAACTTACATTTACGTTTCGGCATAGCTGCTCGAGATGAGGGTAGGTCCATGAGCTTTGCCTGACGTAAAAAACAAGGACTACTGACGTGCAGACTGACCAATTATGTTTACAGAGAACATGTAGCTCTACAGTCAGACCATCCAATCAGAAGATTTTAGGCTACTTCACCACTTCCCCTTCTCACTCAAGCGAACCAATCGGAGTAGGGGAGGGCGGGACCAGTTTGTGAACGAAACTTCTCGAAATTCTATGTAAGCTCTAGAAAAACAACATCCCGGACATTTGTGAAATTCCGCCCGGACATTTTTTTAAGTCTAAAAAAGAGGAAATGTCGGGTAAAAGAGGACGTTTGGTCACCCTAAATTATCCCCAATTTGGTAGTATGGTAGTATAAATTAATTAATGAATTATATAATGTTAAATTGGGCGGCACGGTGGTGCAGCAGGTAGTGTCGCAGTCACACAGCTCCAGGGGCCTGGAGGTTGTGGATTCGATTCCCGCTCCATGACTGTCTGTGAGGACAGTGTGTGTTCTCCCCGTGTCCTGGTGGGTTTTCTCCGGGTGCTCCGGTTTCCTCCCACAGTCCAAAAACACACGATGCAGGTGGATTGGCGACTCGAAAGTGTCCGTAGGTGTATGTGTGTGTGTCTGTGTTGCCCTGTGAAGGACTGGCGCCCCCTCCAGGGTGTATTCCCGCCTTGCGCCCAATGATTCCAGGTAGGCTCTGGACCCACTGCGACCATGAATTGGATAAGTGGTTACAGATAATGAATGAATGAATAATGTTAATTTAATGTTAAACTAATGACTGACAAAGAAATTTGCAGTTTGTTGTGTAGTTAGTTAATTTCCAAACCATTTTATTCATAGCTACAGACGATTTTAGTCTGCTGTGTGCTGTGCGCTACAACTCATTTCATTAGTGAACTTGACTTACAAGTTTTTTTAAAAATAGCTGCTTATGTCCACCTTCTTTTTTGCTGCCATCCTCACTCTCTTTTGCACCTGAGTTTTGCACAGTAAGTCTCTCATATGACTGGGAAAATGTCCTTCCATTTTTGGCGCTGCTAACAACCAAACATAGCTACAGAGTCTCATGTGACAGCCAATCACACAGGCCATATGTTTTACAGGGATGTAGGCCTCGAGTAAAGAATGTGATTTAACCCTTGCTGCACCTCTATGTTAATGGTTAATGAGACGTTAACAGATTGGGGTTTTTATTAGGAGGGGATCATATTATTGGTGGGGGCAATTCAGTAATCGCTAGATATTGGTGGGGACACGACATGTCCGTCCATGCTAATTCTACGCCCTTGTGTAGATCTATGCTTGGATTTTAGAAGGACATGTGACACACAGTCAGTCAGATATATTGTACATTTACTGAAACTATATTTTTAGGTGGGATTTTAAGTGTGTTGATCTCAGTTGTAAATTTATGTAGGTTTAGACAGAGCATGTTTTTATTGCACAACTACAAACATTGTATGAAAAGCTAATGGATTATAAGCTGGTACAACCTGTCTGTGTACTCTAAACACACTCAGTTTTTGGACTGTTCTGTAGTAGGTCAATGCACATCGAGCCCCTGGGTGTATACAGTCAGCAGAGACTCCACCATTGATTAGTCATGCCTACGAAACTCAATGCTTTGCCGTGCTAGAATGCTTAGCTGTCTTATGTTATTACTCGTCTAATGGAGGGGGCTCAGCAAATGGTGAAAAAAATGCAGTAAGATCCTCACAGCAGTGTTCCCACATCTAGGATAAAGCACCTTGTGCAGAAGCTGTTAAATTAAAAAGGGACATATTCCTGAATAATTGTCTTCATTTCTCAAATTGTAGATAAGCAGGTATCTATGGACATTTGATCGTAGAGTAAAAATATATTTTTTAGGCCTATCAGTGGTCTGTTATTTAATTAAATAAAGTTCTCTTAGAAGGTTTTAGAGAAGGATGTCGGGATAGTATTCACAACCACGATTTTCTCTAGAGTTTCTCTAGAACAGAGCATTTCACACCAAACCAATCCAAACCACTTTTGCCCTATCATTTGTCAAATTCCTCTCCTCTCTCTCTCTCTCTCTCTCTCTCCTGTTCTTTATTTCTCCCTACTGTTTCTTTCTACTCCTCTTTCTTGGACTTTCTACCTCTTTGCTCTATTTATGCCCCTCCCCAAGTTCTGCCTCGCCATCACTCTTTTCATTTGCCCATTCGGTTTCTCTTTCAACTCCTTTCTCTCCCATATTCCATTTTCTGTTTCTTCATATTCCTCCCCTCCCTCTCTTGATCTCTCTTCACTCTCTCTCTCTCTCTCTCTCTCTCTCTCTCTCTCTCTCTCTTGCTGTCTATCTCTTCATCATCACTGTTAGAATCAGTGAGTTCAGAGGGGAAGACAGGAGCAATGTGTGAAGGAGAGAGAGAAGGACAGAGGAAGATGCAAGAGGAGAGAGTATGTGAGAGAGAGAGAGAGAGAGAGAGAGAGAGAGAGAGAGAGAAGCCATGTTCAGCATCAAATATTAACACAGCCCTCTCTGTAGTGTCACACAGCAGTGATGTCACAAGAATAAGGGGTGGGGCTTAGAGAGGAGGCAGATTCTGATTGGCTGATGGCTGCTGTGGGCAAGCGGTGTAACTGAGGGAGAAGAGAAGCAGCCAACAAACGATCAAAACATCAAAACAGACTTAAGTCACACTGCACACTCCACTGCACATGCTACACATTCACACACACACACTCGAATTCTCACACTCAGTGTTGGCAGGCAGAAGAGAGCTAGGCTTTAAATATTTGAGGATAATATTCCTTTTAGTCCTTAAAACATCTCATTCCACTGCTTTAAATTTTATAATGTATATAGAGGTATGATGAATATGATGAAGGGCATATCCCACAAATGTTGGTACATACATGCTCACCAATTATATCTTCGCAAATGAAAGGTATAAATGAAGGTTTTTTCCTGTTTTGGAACATCTTCTAATCTTCTAGGAAGGCATTCTACTAGATGTCCTCTTTGTCGTCTTTTTTCTTACTGTACTCTTATCATATCTTAATAAGTCTTACATTTTTTTTTCATTTACTCCTTACTGCTTTGTTTATTATTGTTTTACCCTGTTGTCCCCCTGCTATTTTTGTACTCTAAAGTGTATTTTTACTCTAATAATGTATATTTATAATAATATATTATATGTATTATAAAATAATATCATATATTTATAATAACTCATGCCCATGTGCAGCAGATCAGAAAAAATTGGAATTGTTGGTAAAATTCAACAAAATCACATTATAGTTGATAAATATAAACATGTTTAGAATTTGATGCCACAAACACATTGTATTGCACTTTGTTATCATTAGGGAGCTGAGCAAGTGGAATGCAAGTGGCCCAAACTTGCTGGATACAAAACGTTTTTCTGATTCTCCTCCTAATGATGTGCAGCAGACCGTGTAAAGTGACAATGGTTTTTCAAAGTTTTCCTAAGCCCATATGGCTGTATTTATCAGTAATAACAGTAGCACGACTGTTCCTATTGCAGTGCCATCTGAGGGCATGAAGGTCATGCATGTTCAACACTTGTGTTCATCCATGCCATACATGGACTGAGAAATCTCTGAATTTCCTAGTCTTTTCATTCATAATTTTATGGCATTTTGTACAAATCCAAGCTTTTCCAGAAATCTGCTTTGAATATCTGTAATATCGCTATAATTAATCTATAATGTTTCCACACACAGAGATATTAAACATGCCAGACTGAATTAATAAATATTTAATTTATTATTAATTAATTGTTAATGAGAGTTGGAGTGAGCTGGCCATCACCATGGAACTATGGGACAGAAGGGGGAGGTTTAGAAAATGTAAAGGGCAATATGGTTGCTGAAATATTACTAATATTTACTCTTTTTTATTGAGCCTCAGTTGGTGATCTATTTGTTTGTGTCGTCTTGTTCAAATCGTCTTCCAGGGTTGTTCACATGTAGCAAGTTCATGTTAGTTATAGTTAAATGGACCAGTAACATCAGAGATTTATGCGCTCTTCTGTGTTTCTTATAATTGTGTAAAAGACACTCCATGCTGCCTTTTTGGAACCACAGTGATTGATTTTGAGTGAGCAGGTGCACATGTTCTATCACCACAGAAACAGTAATTTTCAATTTGTTTCAGCACATATAAAAGACCACTTATGTACAAAAGTCCATTCTTTACAGAATGGTTCATAGTGGTTCAAAACCTGATGATTCAAAGCATGCACATTATGGGTTAAATCTTCCTTCTCTTTGTGTGCAGTTTCTGTTAGGTTGTGGCCACACTGTAATATGTAGTGTACCATCTGCAGCTATATTTAGACGCTTAATGTAAAGCTTTCCGGGTCATTGGGGGCGTGGTTAATTATGCCAACTGCAGCCTGTGTGTGTGGGTATGTGTTTTTGCGTGCTCTTTGATAGAAATGATTTCTTACACACACACACACACACACACACACACACACACACACACACAGAGAGAGAGAGAGAGAGAGAGAGAGAGAGAGAGAGAGTGAGATAGAGAGAGAGGTCTTTGTTTCTGTTCACACGACCTCTGAATTTCATGAGTCACTGACCTGGCTCTCCCTTTCATTGCATTTCAGTGAGGATGTGCACATCACAGACAAATCTTAGCTCCAGAAAATTCAGACAGAACATGACATGCATATAAAAACAGAAATTAGAATTATCTTCATTAAAAATTATTTTAATAATTTTAAATAATACTAAATAATTATAATAAATTATTACTATTGTGTTGGTTTATTTCCTTATAATAAATTACTGTTGATTTAATAAATCTGTGAGGTCAAGGAGAATCTCTGGAAAAAAACTTAATTCTTTACATTCACACAACACTTTTACTGCTGACAAAAAATCCTTTTAATTTTACTATATTTATGTTTTTGTATTTATTGTAACTTATGCACAGTAATTTATGCTAACTCCAGAACACTTTCCACACAAGCTGGAACCTAGGGATGGTTTTAAATGTGTAACAAACCTTGAAAAGATCATACAATCTCCTTAAATTACTTATCAGTTACTTTAAATTACAGCCTGCTAATTACTGGGTAAGTACAGAGTAAGTACCTGTTACGTAAGCCGTAAAATAAGTACTGAGTAAGTAAAGGGTTTGATACTAGAAATATGTGGTTATTACTGGGTATCTTACAAACATTTTACAAATAAGGCACGTAACTATCCATTGTACTTCTCAGCAAAATTATAGATTACAAAATTGAATTAAAAGTATAACAGTTTATGCAAGGTACTATTACTGACATTTTTATAAATAAGGAAAGCAGCTTACAGTGCACCTACAGAGAAGGACATGGTCAGCTACTTTACAGGCACTAGCAGAGGTTCATGGTGCTTTATACTCATTAGGTTCAGGGCAAGTGATTTACCACAATAATCATCATCACATACTTCTGAGATATTTTGCACTGTTTTGCCTATATGTATTGGGGCTATAGCTGAAACTCTGCTGGCTGCAACAGTAGCAAACAATTACAGTAACAGTAACTTGAATAAACTGTCATATTTTTAATTCTATTTTGCAATCTATAATTATGATTAGAAGTACAATGAATAGTTATGTGCCTTATTTGTAAAGTATTTGTAAGTTACCCAGTAATAACCATATATTTCTACTATCATATTCCTTACTTACTCAGTGCTTATTTTATCTTACGGCTTACTTACTCCGTACTTACGCTGTAATTATCGGGTTGTAATTTGAAGTGTTACCAACCTATCTTTATGTATATATATATATATATATATATATATATATATATATATATATATATATATAGAGAGAGAGAGAGAGAGAGAGAGAGAGAGCAAGAGCCACTCTTCCAAGAAGTTTCTGTAAATACTGAGCTGAAAATTAGCTTACTGTTGTGTATCCGCCACATCCTCACAGTCAGCTGTCCAAAAATAGAACTCGTAGGACTCTTGAGATAATTTAGTATCACGTAGCAACACCTTAGCAATTACCTGGTTTAAAATAAAAACATCACCTAGCAACATGTTAGCAACCAATTAGATAATATATCATCAGGCTAACAGCTAGCCAGGCTATCGTTGCTGTGGAATTTGTTAACTGTTAGTAACTGTTAAATATAGTTTTAGTTTGGTAGTGTTGAAGGACTTTCCTGCTTAAGGTTTACAATCCTTAAAGCTTTTACCAGTAGTGTTTGCTGGTTGTACACAATGTTTGATTGTACTTACTGGACAAGTCTGCTAATACAAATTTTGTTAGCTTGTTTTGCTATTGCTAAATTATAGCAAAAATTTCAATAAACACAAATATGCCATTTTGCTATTGTTTATTTTATTATAGCTATTTTCTGAGACAAAAAAAATCTTAAAGAGCCCTTTCATCGCCAGATTCATCCGCTTTAAAAGGGGACTGTAGCACACCTCAGAAATTAAAAATTAATTTTCTCAGGCTTGGTGCAATTACAAATCCTATCAGAGATGTCTCTGAAACCCCAAATTCCAGACTGCCCTTCTAAGGGGGATGGAAAATTAAAATAAGAAGCTGGTAAATAGCTGATAGTCATTACCATGGAGACTGCGGTGTGGAGCCTGCTGACATTTGTATTATGAAGATGTGTTTGAAACATGTGTCAGTGCCCCATTCACTGAATAGTGCACTATTTTGGGGTTCTGCCATTTTGTAGTAGGGGCCAAAATCATAATGGACAGTTTTTAGTGCACTCAAACAATTCCATAATGCACCACAAAAATCAGTAAACTGATTTCAGTTCACTGTATAATAGTGCACTGTATAGAGAAAACTGAATAGGAAGCCATTTCGGATGCAGTGGACAGGGTGAGTAGACAGGTCTGCATAGGGACTAAATAGGTGGAGCCTGCTAACAGTTGTTACCATGGAGACTGAGTGGGTGAAAACCGCTGAAAAGCAGCTTTCTATTTGCTGATGGCTTTAACTTGAGGTGGACTTTGTTTCATGAACACACTTTAAAAACAACCATATGTGATTTTGGAACAAAAATAGCTACTTTAGATGTTAAATCAGATCCCTGTTCCATTCCAGCCTTCCAGGTCCAGAATGGGATTCTGGTGTGTTCTGGCCCATTTCCACCACTGATTAACATTATTATCATAACTTGTAAAGCAGCACCAAGAACCTGCCAAGAAAAAATGCTTTTTCTCCCTAAATTCTCTCTCTCTCTCTCTCTCTCTCTCTCTCTCTCTCTCTCTCTCTGTGTGTGTGTGCAGAAAAGCCTTTCTCTGGATATGTGCCAGTGCAGCTTTTCTTAAGAGGGTCAGTTGTTTTTCCTGGTCATTAACTAAATCTAAATTGACCTGAAAAAGTGGCTTTCAAATTCTCCCTGCTCCTTTTGCTAAAGTAGGACAAATACAACTACAGATGCTTGTCAGAAGCTAGACTGCCCCAAAAATATCGTTACTGTACAGTTACATTTGTGCTTACCAAAGGTTTAAACAGTGTAAACAAAGGTTTTAGGGTCTATTTACTTTCTATGAGCTTTTTCCAGTGCATACATTGCCTGTTTTCATAGCCTAAGCATATTAAATAGAAAAGTACAACAACAAACCACAGTGTCAATGCTTGTAAAAAACATAACTGTAATAGAAAATAAATTATATTATTAATATGGAATTTACCATTTTGTTTCACAGCTTTAACAGCTGTTTACAGACATTGCTGTGAGCATTTGCTGGCACAGAGTCATGTGAGCATCAGTGAGGTCAGGTACTGGAATTCCAACTCTTGCAGAAGAATTGAAACTCCATCTCTCTACAGAGCCCAGCGCCACTGCTCCACAGCCCAGTGCTGGGAAGGCATTATACTCATATTGTGGACTCTTTACATTGGTTTTACGGTGATCACATGTGCTGAGTTCAAAGCTTTACTTTACAGACAAAACAAATGTATTAGCAGCATGTGCATCTTAAGTAATTTAATTAATGCCCCTAGAAGAGATGTCCAGAAATGTTTGGATACAAAGTGTACTTTAGATCAAATATTGTTTTTGGCTGAAATATCACTTTAAAAGCCTTTTGAATTCCCAGGCCTCAGCTGCTCTCAAGTTCAAAAGTTCAGTACTGCTGATCTGCAGTCTATAGTTCTTTCATTTCATCTCTCTCTCTCTCTCTCTCTCTCTCTCTCTCTCTCTCTCTCTCTCGCTCCAGCCTATTCGTAAGTGGATTAACACTGGTGTTTTTCTACCAATATACTTTCATCTTGCACTGCTCCATTATGGCTGGCTGAGAGAGAGAGTGAGAGAGAGAGAGAGAGAAAATCATAGTCATGTGCTGTTAAATCTACTGTACAACAGATGCACAGCACAAGAAAATTATTGAGCTAATATAAGACAATCCACTTTCATAAAATTTGAACTGAGGCCAAGGAAAAGAATTGAAATAAACTATACACCAAATGGAACCTGTAATACCCAGGTAAGAACAGGTCTCGCACTAAAAATGTCCCCATCAGATTTCATCTTTGAGAGAGAGGAGAAAATCAAGCTGTCCTCTCCCTTCAGATCTGAACAAACTCACATCTGTTCTTGTCAATCCTTCCACTGTGAGAAAAACAATTGGAGACCGAGTTAGAAAAGTTGTGGAGAATTCAAGATGCCCACACTGAGAAGAGCAAATAGAGGTGTTTGTAGGATGAAATTTTCTGTTGGCCAATATGGATTAATTGGATGGGCAAGAATAAAATTGTTACTGATTCCAGCTCGGACACAGCCCCTCGGTGGCAAAACAATCAGCTGTGTTTACTATACCCTTAAAAAGAAAGTTCTTTAAGGCTTCTTCAGTGAGGACAATTATTTGGTATAGGCTATACAAATGCTATATACATTCACTCACACCTATGGACACTTTTGAGTCACCAATCCACCTACCAACGTGTGTTTTTTGGACCGTGGGAGGAAACCGGAGCACCCGGAGGAAACCCATGCGGACACAGGGAGAACACAGTAAACTCCTCACAGACAGTCACCTGGAGCGGGACTTAAACCCACAACCTCCAGGTTCTTGGAGCTGTGTGACTGCGACACTACCTGCTGCGCCACCATATCACATATAAAGACTGAAGTTGCCACCCCCCTGTTTTAAAGATTAAAATTGACCCCCGTGTCCCCCTGCTCTAAAAATGTTACAACTTCCTTGTTTTCATAACCTATAGAGGGTATGTGAGTGACATTGCAGCTGCTGTGAAAACACAAAAATGTCTAAAACGGAGCTGTTTGTTATTGACTTTACAAATAGATTTAGCAAGAAATCAGAGCTGTCTTTTTTTATAGAAAACCAAATGCTAACTAGGAGCATATGACTAACACAAAGGTTTAGTCCCAAATCTCCCCATACTCCCTATGTAGTGCATTATGCAAGTCATGAAATGACTGAAAGATTTTTGCATGGATGGAATGCCAAAATATAGACAAAAACATTTGTTTTTAAAAAGATCAGAATCCGTGTGGATGAGACATCAGGGTGAATCTGGCTGCCTTAAATGGGCCAGATGTCAGGGGTGATGTAGACCAAATCTGGGTCAAATAAATATTTGGTTCATGTCCAGCCCTCACCACAGGTGCCGTGACACAAGTCAAGACTGGCTCATGATATTTGGCCCAGGTGCAGCCTACAAAACACATGCCAGTGCCGTAACTGAACTGTAAGAGTAGATAATGGCACAAATGTGTCTGCTATCTGGTTACAATCTGCACGGTTGTCAGCAGGCTGAAGCACTCCAGGTAGAGCAAAAACAGATTGTCTTGTGGTTGTGTACTATTTGTTTCGATGGTCTCTATTTTTTAACTGAAACCCTGTCCACACTCCACTGAAAGACTGCAATGGTCAGTTGATCTAAGGTTCCAGTGATTCCCATAGTCACTATGTATAGTTACTAATCCTATACAAAATTTCCATGGTTACAGCTGCTCTACATCCATTTCCATGGTTACACTATGCCTCACATACCTGTCCTTGATTGCTCCTACTCTATATCTATTTTTATGGATATACATATCTATCCTACCGCGACCCTGAAATGGAAAAGAGGAAAAGAAGAAGATGATGATGATGACATATCTATCCTTGTCTCCATGGTTACATTAGGCCACACCCATTTCCATGGTTACACTAGGTCTGAACCCATTCCCATGGTTACATTAGGCCTACATCCACTTCTATGGTTACACTAGGTCTGCACGCATTTCCATGGTTACACTACGCCTACATCCATTTCCATGGTTACACCAGGCCTACATCCATTTCCAAGGAAAACACATGTCCTGCACTCATTTTCATGATTACACTAGGCCTATATCAGTTTCTACGGTTACACTATAGGCCTATTTTCATTTCTATGGCTACACTAGGCTTTTATCCATTCCTTTGTTTATACTATGTCTACAATCATTTCCAGTGGCGGATACTGGTCTTTTAAAAGGAGGGGAAGCTCAATTTCGGCCTACATCATAAAATGTGTCGGTTTATTTATACGTAAATTCTACCCTCCGTTCCTTTTCAAGAAAATGATCTGTGACCCTGTCGTACCAACAAGGCGTCTTTTCCAGGGACTTGACTAGTGTCCTCTCAATGGCCAGCAGAGCTAGGCTGCTTAAACGGCCTTGGCCCATGTGAAGTGTGTCCGCCTGTGAGTGCTTTGTGATGGTGGAGGGGCTCAGCAGCACCCGCTGGACAGAAACTGCGATAGAAGTCAGAAAGAGTGATAGAATTCAGTCTCCAAACACAAGCAGCTACAAAAAACCCACCAGAAATAGAAGCTTGATTTGTCGTTAGTCGTTTTTAACAAAGAAAATGCCGCTAGATCTCCAGTTCAACTCAGAACAGAATGAAAATGTAATGCTCCCACGGACCTTTACACCAAAGGATCACTGATTCGCTCATTTTGCTGTCAATCAAAAAGGGCTTCAGCCTCAGACAGATCATCCAATCATCATGCAGAAGCTGAGCATCTGGGCCAGCCGAGGCCAGCCCACTGCCCCTAGACCCCCAGAGACGCTGAGCGTCCGATGGGCGGGACAAAGCCCAGCATTTATCCAATGACTCGTCTCGTTTCGCTGCACTTTGCTGCTTCACTACTGAACTCTGTGGACGCTGTTTAAAGCACTGTGAACCTGCGGGAATGATTGAGAGGAAAGGCGCAAATTTACCAGTCATAAGAAGCTGATTCTGAACAAAAGTTGAGCGCAATGTAGTGCATATTTATTCATATTTATTCAATGTGAATGTACACCCAACAGTATATATTTGATCACTTATTTTTTTTTGACATTTTAGGGAAAGCTGAGCTTCCCTTGCAGTCTTAGAGCAATCGCCTCTGGTCTGAACCCATTTAAATAGTTACACTATACCTATATTCATTTCTATGGTTACACGTGGCCTACATCCATTTAAAAAGAAACACTTGCCCTACAACCATTTCCATAGTTACACTAGGTCTACACCCATTTCCTTGATTTCTCCTACTCTACATCCATATTTATGAATATACAAATCTATGCTTGTTCTATGGTTATATTAGGCCACACTCATTTCCATGGGAACACTAGATCTGAACCATTTCCATGGTTACACTAGGCCTATATCCATTTCTATGGTTACACTACACCTACACCCATTTACATGCCTAGACCAAGCTTTCATCCTTTTCTATTTTTACACTTGGCCTACGTCCATTTCTATGGTTACACAAGGTCTACACCTATTTTTGTGGTTACACTTGGTCTACATCCATATCCATGGTTACACTAGGTCTATACCCAAATTTATTAGGTATTAACCCTTCCATCCATCATTCTATCTATTTGTTCATCCATTAATCCACCAATTATTAAATGCATCCTTGCACACTTGCCAAATAATTGTTTTACTCTCCCTTTTTCTAATGCCCCACTCTCAATCTTTCTATCTCTCCCATTCTATTTGCAACATTACTGATGGCCTCTGACACTAATGAGAATATGAGCAGTAAACAGCAGTAATTTTGATCACTATCGATATTTCTCTTTCTCATTCTCTCTCTCTCTCTCTCTCTCTCTGGAGCAGCGAGACATCATCAGTGTTAGTGTGTCAGTAAACACTGGAAATACTGTTTGACGTATAGATTACATTGTCTGTGCCAATGACTGAGTTTAATAGCTCCCTTTCTCTTTCTGTCTCTCTGTCTCACTCCATTCCATCACATTCTCTTCTCACTCTCTGTCTCCTACCCCGCCTCACTGTCACTCACTCTCTTCTCTCATTGGTCAGCCCTGGGTAGTTTTTGTCTGTGATGTCATCAGTAAACCATGAATGATTTGTTTGCTGTGTAGTGGGATTCTGAGAAGAGATTTGACGTGTGTATGTGTGTGTGTGTGTGTGTGTGTTACAGATGTCTACAGCTTGAGCAAAACCAAAACCACACACACACTCAGTGGAAATGTTTCATCCAGCTTTTAAAACATGCAACAGAGTAAAACTACAGACTAATCGCTCTCTCTCTCTCTCTCTCTCTCTCTCTCTCTCTCTCTCTCTATCTATCTATCTCTCCCTCTATCGCTCTCTCTCTCTCTCTCTCGTCTGTACCTCTCCTCTTGCTGTCTCTCTTTTTAAGCACTTACTTTCTCACTAAATCTCATGAGGAGTAGCAGCCTAAATATCCATCCATTTAGATGAAATCCATCCATTTAGAGGAAGACAAAAATAGAGTGTGGCTAAGTCACAGAGAAAGAGGAAAAGAAAAAAGAAATAAAGAAGTATAGAGTGAAAGAATAAAGTGAGTGAGATAAGACAAATTGTTATTTAGAATTTTTTACTACCGCACAAGAATTATCGATGATTTAAATAAAAAGGCCTAAAATAATTAATACATGTAACCACAAATACTTTATAATAAGTATTTCATAATTGTATCCTCTGAAAAACAATCTTCATGAATCATGGTTTATAGCTGTTCCAGTGAGTTCTTGTTGTGACACCGAGAACACGATGGAGACATTGTTTAAACTGTGCTGTGTGTTAAACAAACATTACTCTGTTATAAATACTTTATAACAGATTTTTTCTCCATTATAAATGACTGAGTGTGCACTCATACACACACACATGCATGTTTTTATTCCTGCCATGTTGTTTTGATGCCTCTGTGTTCCCTCTTTCCTCTCTCTGTCTTTCCTTCTCCCTTCTTACCTCAGTCCCTCTTTCTTTCTTTTTCTTTCTTTCTTTCTTTCTTTCTTTCTCCACCCTCATTCTCATTCTCTCTCTCTCTCTCTCTCTCTCTCTCTCTCTCTCTCTCTCTCTCTCTCTCTCTCTCTCTCTCTCATTAAACATTAACTATCCAGTCTCTGAAGCAGAGCTTTCAGAAAATCAGTTTACGCATTACTAATTATTCAGCACAAAGCCATACTATTGGCTGCTAGGAGCATTGGGGGTGGGGCTTGTGGCTGCAATGGATAATGGAAGGAATTTGAAGGAGTAATAGAATATGAAAGAAAAATGTTGGAACTTCAATCTTTGTGTTTTTTATTCACTGTCTCAGAATTACAACAATAACAAACAATAATGATAATAGTAAAAGGCTGCTTCTTTACATAACTGCTTCTTTAGATAACCTTTGCAATTCAGATTAATTTAAAATGAGCTTGCTAATAGTTATTAATTAGGGCATAAAAACTTTATAAGCTTTAATAATCTTAACACGTAAAGAACAAAGCTAACAACATATTATAAACATAGAAGTATGAATATAATATGGAAGTGATTGTTGTAACTGATGACAGATGTAGAAAGCAAATTCACTTATAATATTAATGGTGTAATAACTAATTAATGGGTTATGAAGGGTTTATGACCTAATTACTAACTACTATTAATCCATTAATGTACTACCATTACCCCATTCATAATTTATTTATAAGAAAAATGACACTGTAAACAGGAATTCATAATAACAATAATAATAATAATAATAATAATAATAATAATAATAATAATAATTATAAGCAACATTCATTAGGGCTTCAGGAGATGAATTAGGCCTTTATAAAGGTACGGGATGAAGAGCCATCATACAAAAGCATTCGGTTCCACAGTCCAATGCTGTGAGATTAATGCCCCTCTGGCAGATGATGACCATGGGCTTTTTCTATTGGCCAGTGCTTGTTTGCTGAATTCGCTTATTAAATGGTTTGGAAACTTTTCGATGAACAATGTATACTGTGAACCCTACAGGACAAGATTAACATGTTTAGAAAGAAAACATGGACTTAGGTTTCCAGGGGTTTTAAGATTTCCTAGCACACACTTCTCAGCAGTGTATCCCAGGCTACACCTCGCCACCCTGTCCATGAACAGGAGTGGAGACAAGGCACAGCCCTGATGGAGTCCAATGGCCACACTGAACAAGCTTGACTTACTGCTGAGGATGTGAACTCAACTCCAACTCTGGGAGTACAAGGACCATACGGTTCGCCAGAGCGACCCTGGCACCCCATACTCACAACCCCTCCATCATCTGTAAAAAGGAAAGAGTTGGTCCATAGTTCCACAGCCAGGACCAAATCTGCATTGTTCCTTCAAAATCCTAGGTTCGACTATCACACGGATTCTCTTTTCCAGCACCTTGGCATACACTTTCCCAGTGAGGCTGATAATTGGCACACTTTCTCCCGTCCCCTTTTTTAAAAATAGGAACCACCACTCCTGTTTGCCAATCCAACGGCACCTTTCCCGAGGTCCATACAATATTTTAGAGGCATGTCATCCAAAATAGCCCCACAGTATCGAGGGCCTTCAGTAACTTTGGGCAATTTTTATCCACTCCTGGGGCTTTGCCACTGCAAAGCTTTTTCACCACCTCAGTGACTTCAGCCAAGGAAATGGAATCTGACTCCCCAGACACTTCTGGCCCTACCTCCTGCACAGGAGGCATCTCTCCCGGGTTAAGGAGTTCCTCAAAGTGCTCCTTCCAACGCCTAACAATATGTTCAGTCAAATTTAGAGTTTTACCATCCTCACTGAGCACAGCTTTGACAGTGTCCCCCTGCACCTCCTGAGTTGTCGGAGGTCATTCTCCATGGCCTCTCCAAAGTCCTCCCATGCTCTGGATTTTGCTTTAGCAACTGCCACAGCTGCAGCCTTTTTTGCCTGCCGGTACCCATCCACAGAATCTGAAGTTCCCCAAGCCCCAGTGTCCACGGGTTCTTGGGTTGCCGCCATAACCGACAAGCTTTTGACCACAGCTACATGCAGATGCTTCCACAATGGAGGTCTGGAACAGGGTCCATTCAGACTCCATTCCTCTAGCTCCTCCGGAAGATGTGAGAAGTTCTCTCGGATGTGAGAGTTGAAATCCATCCAGACAGAGTCCTCTGCCAGCTTTTCCCAGCACTCCCTTACTATACGTTTGGGCCTACCAGGTCTGTCCGTTAGCTTCCCCTGCCATTGGATCCAATTCACCACCAGATGGAGATCGGTTAACAGCTCAGCCCCTCTCTTTATCCGAGTGTCCAAAACATATGGCCTCAGATCAGAAAACACAACCACAAATCGATTATTGACCTTTGGCCCAGGGTGCTCTGAGAATCCTCTCTAGAACTTCACTCACTACCTCCAAGAAAGCAGAATACTCTGACTCATTTACTGGGACAAACTCCGACTGTACAGCCACCAGCCAGGAACTTGTGAGTATCCCCACACCCGCCCGGCGCCTCTCACCCTGTGCAACTTCTGAGTAGGAGAGAGACCAACCCCTGTTGAGAAGTTTGGTTCCAGAGCCCACACAGTGTGTAGAGGTGAGTCCAACTATATCTAGCTGGTATTTCTCAACCTCATGTACCAGCTCTGGCTCTTCCCCCCATTGAGTTTACGTTCCATGTGTCAAGAACCGGTTTCCGCTGCCAAGTTCCATGACGTCAGGGGCCCCTTTGCCTCAGCTCTGTCCCTGATGGGCATTGCACTGCACCTCTACTCTGGATCTTGTGAGTGGTGAGCCCACATGATCCTCTCAGGCTGCCTTTTCGGGCTGAGCCCAGCCTGGCTACGTGGACTGCCTGGCCTCCAGGCAGTCGCCGTCAGACACTACCCCCAGGCCTGGCTCCAGGGGTAGGTTCCGGTAACCATCACCTGGGTACACTTAGTTCTAACTGTGATATTCATAAGGATGCTTCTTGGATCTTCACTCCAGACCTGTTCGCCATGGGACACCCTACTGGTAGCCTTTGTGATTTGTTTTTAGTTTGTTGATTAACATTTATGCATTTGTAAAGTATTTTGAGACTAATCTCTTCCCATACATTTTCTCCATAAACGAAGAACTATTAAACAAAACAAAATAAATGTATTTTTTTTCTACAATACAGCACTCACTTTTGTCAACCCTATTTGTATGCTATGATTTCTGCTTTAAGCCTCAGCACCTCACATTCATTCCTGCGATATTCTATGTCCATTCACCCAGCATGTTTTTACTTAAAGCCACCCCCACTCTCCCAGGAAATATAATAGTTTCCAGTACAGCCCACAAAATTTCTGCTGTACGCATGAAGAATATTTCACCTCAAATTTAATTCTGCTTTAAGCTTCTTACCTACTTTCAGTAACTTACATTTTTTACATTAAGACACACCCCATTTCAGCAAGTGTATCTTGCCACCACACACAATGAGAAGGATGATAAGAGAAGTAAATGTTCTCCAGAGTCCAATGTAAGACAGTGAAATCAAATTGTAGCATCTTGGGGTTACAAGGTCTCCCAAACAACCATCAGGCACTATCTACATGCCAATAAGCTGTTTGGGAGGCATGCACGGAGAAGGCCTTTTCTGAGTTATACTCATAAGCGTAAACGGGTGGAGTTTGCCGAGCGGTACTGGGATTTTAACTGGGACCGAGGGCTTTGGTCAGATGAGACCAAGATAGAGCTTTTTGGCAACAAACACTCTAAGTGGGTCTGGTGTAACACCAAGGATGAGTATGCAGAAAAACACCTCATGCCCACTGTTAAGTTTGGGGGAGGATCGGTGATGCTGTGGGCCTGTTTCTCCTCCAAATGACCTGGAAACCTTGTAAGGACATGGGATCATGAACTCTTTGAAATATCAGGACATGTTGAATCAGAATCTGGTGGCCTCTGCCCGAAATCTGAAGATGGGACGTCACTGGGTCTTTCAGCAAGATAATGACCCTAAATATGTGGCCAAATCTACTCAAAAGTTGTTCACAAGGCACAAAATCAAGCTCCTCTCATGGCCATCTCAGTCGCTAATAGAAAACCTGTGGGGTGAGCTGAAGAAGAGAGTGCATAGGAGAAGACCCAGGACTCTGGACGATTTAGAGAGGTTGTGCAAAGAGGAATGGTCGAAGATCCCTCTTTCTGTATTCTCCCATCTTGTGAAAAGTTATAGGAGAAGATTAAGTGCTGTCTTTTTGGCAAAAGGAGGTTGTACAAAGTTCTAACACCAGGTGTGCCAATAATTATGGCACACATGATTTCATTCAAAAGATTTAATGTGTTATTTTTTCCCACAAAATAAAGGCACTTGAATTAAAGCTTAGATTTTTTTTTTTTTTTTTTGCATTGTTGTCCTATATATTAAAAAAAATTATTATGGAGGGCGCAATATGTCCCTTTAATGCAATTCCATGTAATGTTTCAAACAAAACACCCAGCTAGAAAGAATTCTCCACCTTGCAATAACCATTTAACTGCAAATTCAAATTAGGAAATACATTTTCATTTAAATTAACATACCCATAAAGTATTCAAATATTTGTAAATTAAATATCAATAGAAGTCTTCAAAATTGCAAATGTAAATGGGATTATTATATTTGAATTTTAATTTTGAGCTCCAATTTGCATTTAAATTTCAACTTAGAATTACAGTCCCATTTGAGTGTTATATTTTCATTTGAACTTTGATACTGATTTCCTTCCATAAATTTAGGCATTTAACGTTTTCCGCTTTGAGCCACACCCATTTTCAGCTTAATTCATTCATTCATTCGCCCATTCATTCATCCATGCCCACTTTCCGCCAATCACGTTAATTTCTACTTTAAGAAATTAACGCCCACTTTGAGCACATTTCATTAACTTCTGTTTTAAACCAATGTCTATTTTACACACCTTAGATTAATTTTTACTTTAAGCCACGCCCAGTTTCAGACACTCACATTAAGGCCTGCTTTAAGTCATGCTCACTTTCAGCACACTGCTTACATTGTTGCTTTAAGCAACGGCCAATTTCAGCACCTCGCGTTCATTCCGGTTGTAGCTACGGTCATGTTCGACACATTGCCCTGCTTAAAGTCACACCACTTTCACGCCCTAATATTAATATCTAATACAAACAACGGTCATTTTCAGCACATAATATTCATTTCGGCTCTAGGCCACGCCCACGTCTATCACCCCAGTTTGACTTCTGTTTTCCGTTTCAGCGCCTTAGCTTAGCTCCAGTTGCAGGACTGACCGTTGAAGAAGCTCTTGGCACGGAGGAAGCTGACGCTGAGGCGGAGAATGGAGAGCTTGTCCAGGCTGGAGGTCACCTCCTCAGGGAAGGGCAGGAGTCGCGAGAGCCGCTCCAGCTCTGAGTTCAGCCTGTCTCTGTGTCTCTTAGAGGGGTTCGACTTCACTCCACCCTCGGAGACTGGAGGCTTCACCCTGCAAATGTTTAAACACATCATTAAGGTGGACATTGAGATAAAAGATTATATCTAGATTTTATTTCAGAGCCAGTCGAAATGCGTCTTAAAAGGAACAATCAGTCATTTCCCCCTGTGATTGGGCTTCACGTTTTATAACCCTCACCCTAGCCATTATCCTGACGAAGAGATTCTGAAGCCGTTTCAAACATGGCCACCCCAATGCTGGAACCTGCTCTATGGAACTGAAACGGATTCATCCACAGACCACAAAGCAGGCTGATCCTTCATCTTATTCAGAAATAAACTATTCCTTCCATGAATATTGATGGATGTTAATTGGCAGTAAAACGTCTAATTGCACTTCCTCATAAGAGCTGAGACTGAACATTAATTTAACGGTTTATTTAGCTCTCGCTTCCCTAAATCACACACACACACACACACACGGTGGATTTTATTACAGAGAGAGAAAGATTTTTTTGCTTAGGGTAACAAATAAAGACAAAAAGAAAGAACGAAGAAATATTATTAATTTTAATTATAATAAATACTTTACAAAAGTGTGATGTGTATACATTCTAAAGGTTAGGTTGATGGGAAAAGATTGATTTTATGAATTATTAAAACTAAAATAACGTGCATCAATTAAAATATGTTTGTGTTTGTCTATATTTCGGCTGTATATAAATGTGTCATAAAAAGTAATAACAATAAGTTCCTCTTAAAGGTTCACGTTATTTCAAATGCTACTTTTTCAGAATTAAAATGTGTTCTTATAATTATTATTATTATTACATATTATATGCTATTAATAATGATATAATATAATATAATATAATATAATATAATATAATATAATAATACTGTTATTACGATCCTGGTCATTTTATTGAGCCAACGCGGTAAGAAGAGAATAACACATTAACAGAAAATAAAGCTGAACAAAATAACAACAAACAAACACAAAACCCCGCTTAATCCACGCCTATAACACATTAAACAAGGTGCGCATGCTGTGACACTTTTATTAGTGTGTGTGTGTGTGTGTGTGTGTTTGTATTTACTGTATGTTTGTATCTAGTACGCTCTTTTTGTTTGTGTGTGTCGGAATGAGTGCGAGGCGGCATAAAAATCTCACTGCAGCAAAAGCACACAGTAATTTTCAAATATTAATAAAAACATATATCAATAGAAACATTACAAAAACCAAATAAACCCACACTACCTAAGACACACACTAACACAGATACACAGGGAATAAAATATTTTGTGATGGAACTGATTTAACTGCAATCGTTTACTACTACACTATTATTTATAATAATAATAATAATGATGACGATGATGATGATTATTATTATTATTATTATTATGGTTGGGTTGTTGGTCGTATACACCCATATGCTGACTGACACAATGAATTAACACAGAGTTGTAATATAAAGCCCAACAAAAAATTATATTATAATACATAAAACTGGCTATATATTACAGGCATATTATAGTTGGTTTATAAGTGGCGTATTACTCACGCTCTCTGCACAGGTTTCCTCCTCTTCCTTCCAGCGTACATTATTATTATTGTTGATTTTTTAATTAATAGTATTTATTAGTAATCTCCAGGGGCCGCGTGCTTAGTCCATCTCCGTGCTGCGCTCTCTCTCTCTCTCTCCCTCGCTCTCACCCACCCACACACACACACACACCCACACACACACACACACACACAACAGCAAGTTTGCAGTGCGCGCGAAAGAGCGCACACAAACTCACGCGCTACCACTAATACTAAATCTCATCATTAAGAGACAGTAACAATAATAACTTATAATTAACTACCATCAACGTATACAGGAGTCACGCCGTGAGGGGCGCGCTCCCGTGCCTTCCCCAAAAGTCAGGCGCTTGAGAAGGGTTAAAAGCTCTTAGGTCTGCGCGCGTGTCTCTCAGAGTGGTGCACATAGCGAGAGAGAATCTGAATCAGCGAAAAACAAACAAAACAACACAGAATAGTCCAAGGAAAAATGCGAGAAAGTCTTTACGCTTTTGCTCCGAACTCGGTCTGAGCTCTGCGCTCGAGCACCCGCGCCCCCGATTACACACGCACACACACACACAGGCGCGCGCTCCCTAGACGAGAGCGCGCCCAACGCGTCACGAGCTCCAAAAAAGAAGTTTATAAATAACGGAATAAATAAATAAATAAATACAACAAAAATAAATAAATAAACAATAGAAGCGAAAGCCCAGATACAGACTCCACCAATCACAGAGCAGAATAAGTCCGTGACGTTGCAGCTAGGACGATACAAACTACTGAATACAGTTTGGTCCATGACTTATTTATTTATACATTTCATGAATTTTTTATTTATTATTATTGTATTTTAAATAAACTTTTGGTGCTCAAAAGGACAGTAATATTTTGATGAATATTATTTGAAGAATAAAAATAAAATCTAAATATTTTGTAATATAAATAATGCACATAAACTTTCATGGCACTTCAACAGACACTCAAAGCACTCAGTCACACATGTGGACAAATTTACATAGCACACACTCGGAGAAAACCCATGCAGAAACAGTGAGAAAACATGGAAGCAAATCTGTCTCATCAGACTTTGAAATATTACCAACTTTGAATTTGTAGCACTTAAGTTTTTGCATTGAAATTATGCATCTGAATATAATTGCTCTTGAATTCAACTCGTGAATTTTCAAAAACACATTTTCACTGTTATTATTCAGTTTAATAAATGCAGATATAAATTTTTGCAATAATTAAAATATGCAAACATGACAGCAGAGAACTTGCAAAAGTTACAAAGAGTAGAAGAAATAGCAGATAAATAAGAGAATTAAAAAAAAAATTAAAAAGAGAGAGAGTAGAGAAAAATGTGATCCAAACGGCAAAAATAAGGGCAAAGAGAACAGAGCAAAAACGGTAAGGGAAATGAGAGCTGCGAAACAAAGGAACCAAACAAAAGTATGAAAAGAGAGCAGAGAAATAAAAAACAAGCAGAAACGGTGACAGCTGAGAAATAACAGAGGTGAGAAAACAAGAGCTTTGCATCTCCCCACTGCCTGATCAGGGATGTGGCTCATTTTCATTTAAAGGAAAGAGTGCTGAAGAGAGGGGGAGAATAGTGCTGTTTTGATCCTTGTGGTACTTTGACCAAAACATCCCACAGACTCCATTAAGACTTATTAGGACTCCAGGAAATCTGTTGTTAATTTTCTTCAAAGAAATGTTATATATACAAACAATTCAACACTCACCTGCACAATGTAACATGTAAGCAAGTGTAGTCCACCTTAAACCCCAATACCACAAAACCCATATAAAACCCGACACGTAACCAGCTAAAACCCATCCAAACCCCAGAAATTCAAACCGAGGTCCCACAAAATTCACCTAAAACCCACTAAAACCAAACACATATCAACTACACCTACCAGGCTCTAGCGCCCTCTACTGAAAAAAAACCCCAAACAAACAACCTCCAATAACCACTCCCACAACAGTGGAGTCACAATAACTCATTTAATAATAACAATAACAATAACAATAACAATAATAATAACAACAATAAACAGGTGGATATTGATAGGCACAGCAAACATATGATGTCTGCTAATACATAAAAAGAAATCAAAACGAAAAACAAAACTACAATCAGCAAAAGGCAAAAAAACAAACAAACAAAAAAACAAGCTGTGCAGGAAATTTACAAAAAAAGTATACACTGTATTTGTGAGAAAAAACGACGACAAAAATACATACAATAATAAACTGAATTACACAATGATACTGCAATGAACAGGAAGGCAGGTGGGTTGAAAATAAAGAGTAAAAGCACATCAAAGCAGAAATGTGAAGTGAAAAAAAAATCTCTATTATTTCACTCTTTCTACAGCAAACGGAGATGTAGCATCAAGTGCAAAGGGTTTGGGACTCCAATTTTTGTCTAATTCTTCTTAAAGAAAATCATCAAAACACTTCTGCGCGAAACTGGACATCAAACATGTGGACGTCTCTGAAGGACAGAGCTGAGAAGAGTCAGACTTTGGCACTGAGAGGGACAGTCTGGGGGCTAGCAAAAGATTAATAAAAAAATGATTCAATAAAATTCTTTTGGTAGGATTCACTTATTGTTATTATTATTTTGAAAAGTTGCAGGAGGGACGGACTATATACAGAGAATATCAAAACAAACAAAAAGCAACAAAACAAAACAAACAGACAAACAAAATAACCCACCGAAGTGTGTTTTTACATTTATAAACTTCCAGAGAATATTACTGACCCATAAAATAAGCCGGCTGTATTATTGATTATTACTGATTCCAACAACAATCAACCAATGCTGTGGACACTGTAGACACTTTCTTAAAGCTGAACAAAGAAAACACTCACTCATCCAATGTGGCCGCACCTAAACCACTCCCACCTGTCAATCACCTTTCTGAGCTGTCAATCATTTTATATATATAATTGATATTAAATGGTCATGTTTACAGAAAACAAAACATGATGCATGGAAAGTACACTATATGACCAAAGGTTTTTGGACACATATTGCTCGTCCTGTAGCAGTAACAGTCTCTGCTCTTCTGGAAAAGCTTAGTACATTAGCGCATTTGTGAAATTTGGATGATGGAGACTAATCTCTCCAGAAAATGCTCTTCCGCATTTGCACAGTCCAGTGCTGGGAGGCTTTATGCGCTCCTCGCAGACTAAAGGCACTGAAGGCTGATGTGTAGCTGCTCCAGAGCATGCCTTTTTTCTATGAAGATTAAATAGGTTTTTCTATTGTATATTACAATATATTCTCTATAGATTTTGGAATATAAAATGGCATATCTTTCATAAAAATCTAGTGGACTGCACACAGCCCATTTTAACCCTCTTAAAGCCACCCTTTAAAAGTTGAAGTGAAAGGAAAAATTAATTATTAGGAAAAAAATAATATTTTTTCTTTCAGGCACTTAAACAAACTGCTACATGCTTTTCCTTGGAAACCCTTGAACAATGAGGCTCTGAACAACACTCTCCGACATAAACACACATGCCACCAGAAAAATACACACTCGCTATAGCTGCCAAGTTTACAATCCCACCTTTACTGCCAGAGAGAGAGAGAGAGAGAGAGAGAGAGAGAGAGAGAGAGAGAATCTTCAAAGTTCATACTCCTGTGTGTGAGAGAGAAATATTTCAGGTGTAGATCTGAGTTTAGAGCTTTAGCTCATCTGAATGTCATCTCATCTGGACCCACATGTTCTTTTACAGCAGAGGTTCCCAACCACCGCGCCAAGGACTGATACTGGACCGTGCCACACACGATAGCCATTCATTCTTAGAAATATTAGTATTATAGTTTTGTGAACAGCGAAATCCGTTATTGATGATTATAAATATGTCTACAGTGACGGCACAACCCTAAAGTCGCCACAATGGCAGCTGAAACTGATGTTGCCTTTTCCGTCCACATATTTATGTGAGCCTTGGTTTATCACACAGGAATTTAAATTTGAAATTTAAGAGTATCATTCATGGCCCACTACCAGAGTTCTGTTTTTCTCACGTAAAATAATTTTATGTTCATGGCTCATGTTGTGTGTGTTGTGTGCTCACGAACCATATATTTAGTGCCGTTAATATACATCTCTGCTTCCAACCCTCATAACTTGAGGCAGCTGAATCAGGCCAGAGATGTGGTTGCGTTCAGCATGCTCTACTCATCTTATGACAATGAGCAGAAGAGCGGCAGTAACTATTAAACTGGCCAAAATAATACTTTCTAAACCTGAGACCTATTAATATTCTCCCCCAGATTCTTTAAAAATGGTGTTGTGTCCTTGGTAAAAAGTTTGGGAACCCCTGCTTGGCAGCAAAAACCCCAAGGCTTGACTGATACTGATTCTCATGATATCAATTTAAAGGGTTTAACATTCCAACAACGCTCCTGCAGAGGTACATTTCTATGCTAAATCATTGGCAGTACTTTTAAGTAAAACATCAGAAATTTATTGCTATTGAATCATGGAGATATATCAATCAAGCCCTTTTCCTGAGGGTGAACTTGTCTCATCAGCTGTATCCTCCAGAATACAGAGACCAATTCCTGCCAAGTTGAGGAAAATAATAGATAATTAAATAAAGTAATGAATAACAAAATTATAACATTGTGAATTTTTGACTTTCCACATCAAAATAAAGACTAATTTCCAAGAATATGTATATATAATGAACTGTCCGAATAATTATACGTGTCTAAGTTAGAAGTCATTATTTTGAAACAGGAAACTCTTAAATTCTTGAGAACTGAGAAACTAAGTTTCAATTTTGAGACTGATTTCTCTTCTGTTTTGGGCAGGAATTGGCTTCAGTAACTACACGGAACAAATGTGGAAATCTCAACTCAAAACCAGTGTTGTGCCGCTAAAGCTCCAAACACAAATCACCAGTGAGATCACAGATTTAGTTGCAAAATGTGTTAAAAGAGCTGCTCCAACAACAGGCAGAAAATGCCAGATCACATAAAATCAAACACAAGCAAAGGATTCAAGCGTGAGGCTCAGATTCGGGCTTAGTCTTAGATTGATCTCACAGCAGAAGGAAAACCAAGGGGTTCAATCAAAGAGAGCGCTCTGTCTTCGACATCAAACCTGTAATCAGTCATATGTCCTTAATGTTGAGGTAAGAGGATGTTTAAAGATGTTCAAATTTGGTACATTTACGCGTTCATGAAGCAAAAGTAAGGTGTGTTAAAAGGCTAAAGTGTCACGAGGGTAAGGCACGTTTGAAACATGCTCATAGATCAAATCTATGAGAGTTTGCTAAAGTACAAGAATCAGGAATCTGATTTATAAAACACGTCAGCCGAAAGATCAGCGGAATTCGGATACTCTAGAAAGAGAAAACAAATGAACAAACAAAGAAACAGCATCAAAGCGACAGCAGGTCAGCGGCCCGATGTCTGAGCACTTTTAGGGTTCACACTCTTCATCTAAGTGCTTTCAACTCAATACAATAGTCCTCCACGGAGGAAAGAAAGGGCTAGGTTTTGTTAGATGCAGAAGTGCAAGACAAAAACACGAACAGCAGAGCGGTTAAACACAACACAAAAATGGCTCAATGACATTTCAACAATCTCGAGTAAATGTTTAACACAAAAAAAAAAAAAAAATAAAAAAAAAGGAAATATATATATATATATATAAAACGTGTAGTTGGAGCTTTAACAAAATGAAGCTGAACAGATATACGATATCTCTTTTCATAATATTCTATTACAACGTGATAATACATTACTGTTTCAGACAACGGGGCACAGAAGAAAACAAAACAATAATCTCCTGGGTCACAGGTTTGTTTATGTTTCAGCTGCAGTTTTCATTTACTGCAATAAGATTGTCCACAGAAGGTAAATCACAGTCCAGCTCAGGTTCAAACACATGACCTTTTCAGGGCAGTGCATAGTGTCAAAATCCTGGACTCCAAATCATTTTCTGTTGATTTTTGTACATCCTTTGGTGTCTTGTGTTTCCAATTAAGCCAAAAACTGGCCGTTGAGTTTTTATGTGGTGGATTGGGTCTGTGTGATTGGCCGTTGGGTTTATCAGTGCTTGTTTAAACACCTGCGATTGGCCATTGGGTTTCTGCATTCCTTTTTGGGCTCATATAATTGATAGTTGAATTTCCACATGTCAGGTTGGGATGGTCTTTACATGTCCAAATGGGATCATGCTATTGGCCGCAGTTTTGTTTTCATTTATGGCTGGGGTTATATGATTGGTTAGGTTTTGAAAGTCCAGCTGGGCTCATGTGATTGGCTGTTTGGTTTGAATGGTCTTCTAATTCTTCAACATGGCCTGCTGGAGTTTTTCCTCTCCATTGTACCCCGTGATTGGTTGTTGGGTTCGGATGAGGGGGCTTTTCCTCCACTCGCCTCAAAAATCGGAAAAAGGTGAAGAGCTTCAAAGGAATTCTGCTCGGTCAAGCAGCAGTAGCTGTAATAGTTCAGCTGCCCCTCAACATCCGGATCTGGTAGAGTGGTGTTTTGTGCAACATTGGGTACACACACACACACACACACACACACACACACACACACTGAGATTAATCATAGTATGTTAAACATAACTGCATATTACATATTTGGAGCTATACTGCTATGTCATTGAATGATTGGTTATGTTTCGTTGTTTTTTTTTTGTTTTGTTTTTTATTAAACAGGTGCATATTTCACCTTAAGTGCATAAGGAGTGAATTAAAGGGAGCGCACAAGGGCTCTCAACTACAGTGATAGCCTTTTCCCTTTTGGAGACTTAAGGTTTCTAAATAAATAGAAAAAAACAAAACAAAACTAATGACGCACATAAGAAACAAAAAGTGCGCGTCTTAAATGGCTTTCCCCAGAATCTTATCCCTGCAATGAAAGGTCCTAAACCTTTTCAACTGCATACTTCATAACTGAGGTCTGGGTGGGCCTCTCTCTGCCACAAAACACACTCTCTCTCTCTCTCTCTCTCTCTCACACACACACACACACACACACACACACACACACACACACACACACACACTGCTGACATTCTTCACCATTCAATGCCTCACTTGCTTTTCCATAGGAATGAATGACAAAATAAATGACAAAATAAAACCATAAGCAGAAAGAAATGCATGAAAAAATCATGGTGGGTTTCTTTTTGCTGCCAAACAGGGAGTTAACAAATGGCCGACCGAGTGAAGGAGGAGGTGAGAAATGGAGTGTGTTGAAGCAGTAAAGCGGGGCTTGGCCGGTAGTCTGTCAGACAGAACACTACTGTTTCCAGTCTTTCGTATGTTTTTCAGCTGCAATAAAACAAACAAATAAACAAACAAATAATAACAGAAAGAGTCTGGACTTGATAAAGCACAGCGTCCACTTCTCCTCCACTCTCGGAAAAGTGCTGCGATTGAAAGTCTGTAGGCATCAGTGGCGGCATTGGACGGCTTTTTGTTTTTTCCTTTTTTCCTCCTAAAAATTGTTGTTTTGGTTGTTGCCAGAATAGCAGGAGGTTCCTAGATGAAAAGTTCCGTTCTCCTTTATGGGATGGTTTGTCATCTGTGGGAAACACAGTTAACACAATTAGAACATTTAAATAAATAAATAAATAAATAAATAAAAATGATTGCATTCAGACGTTGACTCAGACGTTGGATTCCTTTCACCACCACTAACTACTATTTTCTGAAGACTACATACGACTTTGTTTAACCCGTTTTAACCAAGTACAGTGGAGAGCAAATGTAGATTTGAGTCTGGTTCATAGTAAACGTGGATGCAGACGTGGCACTGCGTGTGCCATGACGCACACGGACTGCACTGCTTCATGTTCATACTTCTCAAGTCACTGTTGCCTGGTGACTGCATAAAATTCTACACCGAAGCTGAGGGAGGCGCTGTAGTGCTGCTGGAAGCTGCTCTTGTCAGCACAGTAGAAACAGTAGGATGTGTCCTCGGTAAGGACGTCCTATGGAGATCCCTTCTTAGGAAATTAGCTCACACAAATGCACATACAAAAGCACTAACTCGACTTAAATTAAGTTAAAAAAAAAGTTTCATAATAAAGTATTTGCGTATTAACATTTTCCTGGAAGATAACATGTTTTTAAAATGGTATTAAAATGGACACATTCGAAATCTGCAGTCAGTTTGCGATGTATTTGCCCAGAGAATTGTGGGTAACTGAGGCCACAAAGGATACGTCAGTTGCATCCTCAAAATTGTGCCAAATGTAGTCTGCATTTCTAGGCTGTACACAAAGGGTCTTTCACATTGCAAACAGCCTTCGATGACGTAGCGACCGAAAAAAGCTGCTTCACTGTCAATAATACAGTAAAAACAAACCTATTTAATTTATTAATACACCAAGAGTTGCACAAATGGGTATATGCCCTCATAAAATTATAAAGATGTCAATGATTGTCAAGGAAAATATCTAAAGAACGTTTGCAGCTGTTTTAATATGCCTAATATATTCGTGCTTTTATTAGTGTAATATACCAATATTTTATTGACAAATATCCATAAAAACATTAATTCATTGTCTGTAACCTCTTTTTCCAGTTCAGGGTCAGGGTAGGTCCAGAACCTACCCGGAATCACTGGGTGCAAGGTGGTAAACACACCCTACAGAGGGCACCAGTCCTTAGCAGGGCGACACACACTCACACATTCACTCACAGACACTTCAGAGTCGCCAATCCACCTACCAACGTGTGTTTTTGGATTGTGGGAGAAAACCCACGCGGACACGGGGAGAACACACCAAACTCCTCACAGACAGTCACCTGGACCGGGACTCAAACCCCTACCCCCAGATCCCTGGAGCTGTGTTAAAGTGACACTACCTGCTGCACCACCTCCATAAAAACAGTTCAAACATTTTGCTCAATCTGAAATGTCCACAGTGGAACACTTTTTCATACTCCCTGCAACATATTCTCTGGCCAAGATGCATGTGTGTCACTACGGGCCCCCTTGGGGCATCTGTGTCTGTGTTAACTATGAACAAACATTTAGGAGTCTTGCCCAAGAACACGTATTGGCATAGGGTGGTGATCCTACCCAAGCAGGGAAGCAAACCCCAGCCTGCTGTGTACAAATGCATTACCTGTTTCTGTCCGTTACATGTGAGGAACTGCTGCTGCTGCTGGAGCATGGCATCCTGCCCCAGCAGGAGGCATGGGATGGTGTTTGTGTTGATGCCGTTTGTCTCCGCTGGTACAACCATGCTGTTGTCCCCCAGTCCACCTGGGTAGAAACATGTACTTTGTTGTGGTGTCTGGTTTAGGAAGGCTTTTGTTTTCTGGCAGGAGGACATCATGGGTTCTGCATTGTAGCATTCTGCACTGTTGTTAACAGTGGCCTGGGCAACCCTCTCGAACATGCAGCTGCTGGCTGGTGCTGGAGTGGAACTGTCCATTAAAGTCACCCGCTGGCTGTATGTTGCATTCGCAGAAGGTTGCATTAGATTCCCCTGCTGGTTGTAGACAGTATTAGCAGCCGTTTGGTTGTAGGTTTTAGCAGCATGATGCATCAGCTCCTCCTGTTGGCCATACAGTGCATTTGCAGAAGGCTGTATGAGCGCCCCCTGCTGGCTGTATCCTGTACCAGCAGAAGGCTGGGAGCCAAAGTTGGACTGCATCATCAACTGGGCGAGCGGGTCTTGCTGGACATTGTTCGGCTGTCCACAATGAATGTGGTGATGGCTGTTCGGGACATTTGTTACATTCGGAACGTTCAGAATATTGTGTAGGCTGACCATGTTGGGAATGTTTGAGATCCCCTGCTGAACAGAAGGTAGCGGAGGCTGCCATGTGGGGAGTGTCGGATTGATCTGATTCACCACGTTCTGAGTGCTGATGGAAAACTGTCCTTGCAGGCACACACCTGGGGCAGGATTTAACGGGGCTTCTTGGGGTAGAGAAATATTTGGTGGGAGACTCTCATTACTGGGCACCCACTGAGTGCTCTGATTCAACTGGTTATGGAAGCCCATAGGCTGCCCATGGCTCTGAAGTTTGGGTAATGCCACACTGTTGGGATACACCAGGTTTCCTGCTTGGATTGGTGCCTGAGACCTCTGCACTAGGTCATTTTGCGGCGCAAGCCTCGCAGGGTTCTGTTGTCCAGCAGGTGAAGACTCGAATCCCATTAGATTGCTGCAGCTGGTCATCTTCACGTCTGAGAATCCCAGCGAGTCCACAAATGCATCTGCAACCGGGAGATGGGTCTTTGGGCTGATGTGAGTCAGCTTCATCATCCCCCTGCCTGGACTTGCTGTTTTCGGAGCCTCTTGACCACCTAATAGAGCATTGAGTCCCTGATCATTTTGGACCTCAAAATCTCCCTGCAGTTGCAGCTCGGACAAGCATTCGGGCAGACTTTCAGACATTCCAGCGCTGTTCTCCTTGAACAGCATATCCTCCACGTAAGAGAAGATATCATTGGCCAGGATGTCGTTAAGCTCGACGGGCATCTCAGCCTCGTTGGTTATGTTGTTCATCTGCAGGAGGGCATTTTCCCACTCTTTCAGCTCCTCCTGGTCCATGGGCAGCTCTTCCACAGTGCCACACAATCTGCTGTCCCCAATGATCTGCTGCAAACTGTCCATCATCTCCCGAACTGTGGCTTCTTCTTTCACCGCAGAAGAGTTCCCTTCAGTCCCACTGCTGACAGGTTGCCAGGTATTCCCGGGGACGTTGAGTAAGGCATGGCTGTCACTGAAGGCCTTCTCCAGGCAGAACTGGGAGTTGGGGTCATTGCTGGGATGATAGATGGACTGGTCCTGCTTCAGCATAGAGCTCAGCAGGGAACTGGGGGCCATCGCAGGGGGTTTTTGGAGCTTGCCTCCTTTGCCCTGATTGGCCATTTCGGCCATATCCAGAGAAGGGCCGGTTTCGTAAAGAACAGCTTCTCCGGTGGCATAACTGAAGGGCAACTGCAGCTTCCTCTGACTAAGATGCTCCTCACCTTCCTCATTACTGAGACACAGACAGAAGAAATGTTAATTGCAGATCTATGAATAAAACATCTATAATTTTAGATGTTTAGGTAGCTAAAATGATATTCTGAACATTTTGGATAGGTCCAGTACAACAATACCACAATATTTATTTATTTAAAGCACCCAAGGACGCTTTATAGAATCGGCACTGCTCAGAAGGCCATTCCATAAACCAATATGCCCCCAAAAATCTTTCAGTGAATGTTAATTTGAAATGCTCACCTTAGGGCTCTCTGCCGCACCACAATAAAATCCGGACGTCCACCTTTATAAACCAGTCTGGCGCTCGCCTGCACCCAAATCCATATTCCAGCTTTGGACAGGAGCCGAAAAACTGTGAATCCACTTTCGCCCGTCTTCATCACTGCGAGAGAGAAAGAGAGATCAGAAAATCAGAAAAATTAAAATATAAATTAACATGTAGTTTTATTAACTACTGATTAGTGATGGGCACACATCAGTATCATGATTCATTTTACCACGATTACGATTAATGAAGAATTATTTTGTTTTTGTATTTTTGACCTGCATAGTTCAGTGACGAGGCTTGTACTGTAAATATTTTTTCTAATGTTGCTGGGAGCTTGTTCCTCTCTTGCTTTTTGAGCGCCGTTTATATTTGGTGTGCGATTGTGCTCTGGTGAAAACACAGCACGTCCAAATCTCTGACGCTGTGTTTTTCTTTGGTATGAACTGCTTGAGTAGCTCGTTCGGCCTCCGAGTTTAGGTTGCTTCCATGTGGCAGAAACACATGACTACAGCTTGGTAGCATGGTTTTAAAGGGACAGTACACGAACACATAATGGAGACATAACAGAATAAAAATAATTGATATAGACAGGATTATGTTGATTAGAAGTTCTGAATATTGACTTTGATTAGTTTTCGATTAATTGCCCAACTCTGATACTGATAATGTCGGACACAATATCATAAATATATAAAAACCCACATAGTGAATGTAGAGGGTTTGTATTTAGGATCTCCAGAGTGGGCTGGAGTTTATATATAAAATTTTGAAGAATGGTGTGTGTGTGTGTTTGTGTCTGTGTTTGGTGTAACTTACTCCTCAGGTGATTGTCAGCACAGTACATCATGTCAGCAGCATGGATGAACTGGTAACCAGAGCCTCTCATACACAGCTCTATCTCAGTGTAACCCAACAGGACTTTACCCCTGTAACACACACAAACACATTACTCAAGAGTACACAGACATACACACTAATGACTCTGTGTGCTGCAGAACTGCACTTCTTATTGTTTTTATACTTGTTATGTATGGCAAAATTCTGTAACAATTCCAGAAAACCTGTAGTGTTCAGTCTGGGTCAACGTGTGTGTATGTTACTGTGGGTATGTTTGTGAAGTACTAGGGGTAAATGTATGTGTGCGTGTGTGAGTTTTAACCTGGTGTCTATGCCCAAAGGGGTGAAGTCTAGTTTGTGTTTTGTCTGGAAGATGAGGGTTTTGCTGCGGATCTCCAGGATAGAAGGTGGCTGGAGTGGTGTGGCTATCACAAACAAAGCCAGCTGGGGGTGGGCCATTGTCCCGTCCTCAGTCACTTTATTCTGACCATGAAGATATTTCAGACGGCCCTGGAAGTTCAGAGCCTATGAAAAACAGCAGAGGAACATGTTTAATGAGGCGAAAACCTAATGTTTCCCAGTTTTTCTTCCGAAATGAAGGGCACTGATGGTGTATGATTAGTTATGTATAGGTCTGGACTCCAGAGAACAGAGTTCCACTGCTTGAGAGCCCAGTGCTGGTGGGTTAATACCCGTTTGGCATACTCTTGACATTGTGCATGCTGCCCTTGGACCATCGACAAAGTTTTGGACACATAGTGCATTTCTCAAATCTTTGCTATTATTTGTGAAATGTGGAAAAACAAAGACAAAACCCAAAGCTTTCGTGTGGAACTGCACATAACCAGTTTTGACTTACTGTCAGTGGCAATTTGAATGGATGCAAAATCAAACTGGATTTATTTGTATATTTATTTTTAAATTTTAGTTCCATGTGTTGATGATTTGTTAGATAACAGACTCAAAATGTATATAAAATTCAAGTTTTGTGATTATATTTTAATATGGTGGGACAGGGAGATGCCTCTATTATGCTGAGAACATTATAATACTGAACATAAGTTGAAACTGCACTAATTATGAAACGGCTTTATATCTGGCTAAATTGCAGAACAACCCTAATAACTCTGGGCCAAATGCCTGTGAAACCACAAGAGAACTGGGACTTATCAGAACTTCTAATAAACATAATATTGTCTATATCGAATATATAGATTATTTTTATTCTGTTATGTCCACATTATGTGTTAATGTACTGTCCCTTTAAAACCACGCTACCAAGCTATAGTCACATGATTCTGCCCCATAGAAGCAACCTAAATGCTGAGGACGAACAAGCGACTCGAGCAGTTCGAACCAAAGAAAAACACTGCGTCTGTGGTTTGGACGTGCTCTGTTTTGACTACAATTAAGACGACACTGAACAAAAAGGAGTCAAATGTAAACGTTGAGAAATAAACATTTCCGTGACCAGAGCACAATCAGACACCATATATATAAACGGTGCTCAAAAACAAAAGAGGAACAAGCACCCAGCAACATTAGAAAAAATATCCCAGCTTTAACACTGGGGCATATTTATAGTACAAGCCTCATCACTAAAATATGAGGGTCAAAAATACAAAAACAAATTAATTGTTCATTAATCATAATCTTATTAAAATGTACAATCAATCGTGATTTTGATATGCGCTCATATCGCCCAGCACTACTACTTACACAATTCTCAGCACTTAGTGTCCAAAAAGTACTGTAAATCTGTATTAAAATGACACTAAAACTAAACCAAAGCATGCTAAATGCTTATTGAAACCAAGCCAGACTTTTACAGACCAGAAAAAAGGCATAGGCCACTGAGTCTGAAACCAAAAACTACAATATATTCAGATGTGTTAAAATATGAATGACCAATTACAGCTCTGTTGTCAAGACTGCTGATCAAACAAATGAGCATCAAGATGGCGGCAGGACAGCTTCTTTCGTAACACAAAAGCTTTTAGAACAAGCAACACGTTGAATATAAAAATTATTTTTACTTTACTTTACTTTACTTTAGAGCTTAAATGAGGTGCTGGAACTCCCCATGTTTTCTTTTCTGTAGAATGCGGTGATGGAAAGGAAACCATTTCTTCTTCTTTCTGATTATAGAGCGTTTAAAAAAAAAATGCATCGGACCTGTTGTGCAGGGGCAGAGCCAGGGGCCACCATAAATTAATCTTCGGCCAACAGCCCTCCACAAACCGCTTTCCCGGCCACTGTTTTGCGGGACCATTTCTGTAGGGACGCTATTTAACAGCACAACTCAAACAGGTAGTTCCCAGAAGAAACAGATGGTGGCGCTGTACTCAATGCCCGGATCAGTAAATGAGTGAGTGTTAAAGAAACACTATTAGAGCCACAGCAACTGCACATAGAAAAAAAAAAATTATCATTTTCTGTGCCATCCCTGTGTGAGTAATAGTCTCAGTCTGGTCACCCCTTAGAAAATTGTCTGGCTCCACCACTGCTGGTGTGAAGGTCTTATTTTTATCCAAAATAGATCAGACTCTGTACACACTCCATGCTTATATTAGAGCATGTGTAGATTACTGTACACATACAGCACTGAGCAAAAGCCAGAGACCACACAGCATTTATTTACTGCCCTCTAAAAACATTAAGAACAAGTTCCACACAACAGAAACCACAAAGACGTCCCAACAAATAAATATCAAATAAAGATTTTTTAATATAAAGTGAGTTTTTGATATAATCGGCTGTAAAAAGTATTGTTATCAAAGCAAAAATCCACTCAGAGTTCATTCCCAAAAGTGCAGTGAATGGAAACATGGTTCATTTTGTATTTTTTTCTGCCGATATTTCTTTATTGCGCATAATATTTGTGAACAGTTTTAATGGAAACCGAGCTACTTACACTTTGTGGATAACACTGCTGCTCTCCACACTGCACACTAGGACCATGCTCTATTAGTAGGAGTCCATGTGCAAGACTCCTATCATTACATGAGCCCGTGTATCTTTGTATAATTGTTTTGTATGTTATGAGCATTCTGCACAGTGAACAATGATCTCATATATTTGAAAGTAAATATGAATAATTTGCAAAAAATTCACCAGAAAGCCAGAGGAGTTGTCGAGAAGGCAGCGGAAGCGGCAGCAGAAGCTCCGCTCAAGAAAAGAGGAGTTTTCAGGTGGCAGCTGCTTGGGGTTGTAGTTGACGATGTTGGTGGTGATTTCGCTGCTGTTCTGGAGGGCTGGAGAAACACATTTACATTTATAAATACATTTAGAAATATACACATGAGCGCACACACACACACACACACACGCACTGAGAGTAGAAGAAAAACAAGGCCAATGATAATGATGAAGTAATGGCTGGTGACTCAGCGCCGGATCAGCTTGCTCTCCATTTGCACAACGCTGTGATTTATTTGCCTCAATGGGACGCCAAATCCAGACTCAAAGCCAACATACAGCCGCCCGGCCCTCCGCAAACATTCCTGCCAGGTTCCGTAATGACAGGCAGGCGCTTGGCACACTATCCAACATGGCGAGAGAGGCAACATACTCAAACAGCTACAACGGCACTAAAACTGTTTAAAACTCTACTACAACAACTGAGCTAGGTCTACATTAAACCTGGTTTAAAACAGCACTAAAACAGGGCTAACTGGGTTAAAACCAAACAAATCCTGAAACAAAGTCAGCACTAATGTTGCTATAAAACTAAATTACACCTGCTAAAAACAAATAAAGAGAAATTCAACAAGTCTGAAACAATTCTGAGTTATGATCCTCAATAAATGCTACAACTGCATTAGCACAGAACTAGCCCTTACACTGGATTAAAACTGCACTAAACTGGACTAAACCCACACCAAATTTGGGCCAAATGTGTCTTAAGTAAAATGTAATAAAACTGGAAAATATAGTAAAATAATAACCCAATTGGAAAAGAGTAAAAGTAGATATGATCCTAAAAATTCTAAAACTGCACTTATATCACATCAAGAGCTTACACTGGGATTACACAGGTATAAAATGTCTCTGACCCTACATCAAAACATGAATCAAATAACAGCAAAACTACACTATAACTACAAAAGGCAAAAGTAAAATAAGGCGTTTGTCAAAAATAATGCATTGTGCTTGTACAGACACCTTTGCTGGCTGTATTGACAATGTTTTGATATGGTTTGTTGTTTTTCACTTGCCCAGCTTGCTTTTAGGATAAGCTAATCACTCATTTTCTACATGTTATGAAACAGCTGCTATACTGCCACCTAGTGTCCTGGATGTATCATCCTAGTTTCTGTATTAAATATTCATTATATTGATTTATTTATTTATAAATTAAGATTCTTCGCCTCATGTAAGATACACTTTGGAAAAAAAGTAATAACAATGAATAATTCATGGAATTCTTTGCAGTTTCTTGATAGGGAAATGACATTTTGGTCCTTATTTGAGCCAGACTTTGTGAAAGCAGTGTGCGCACTCACCCTCTGTTTCCTCCAAGCGTTCACACTGTGCCGGGTTCAGTGCAAAGTGCAGCTGCCTCCGGAACATATCTCGGTCATCTGTGTGAATCAGCTCAAACACACTCTGATGGACCACGTCAGACTAGGTGAAGAACATACAGACACATGCATACACAGACACAGACACATACACGTTCTCACATCAGAAATATAACAAATAATACACCCAGCAAAACAATTTATTAGATTTTAAATTATAACTAGTACATTGTCGCCGCCTAGAGGCAGGCCAGGGTAACTATGGCTCACTGTCCTCTTCATTGACAGGTAACACATTTTTTAAAAGTGTTTTTGACTTTTGTTTTACACATGCACACACATATGTGCGCACGTAGACACACACACACACACACATACACAGCTATGTAAACTTGTATAATTGACAGGAGAGAGAGCAAGTCAGACTGGATTGTTGCAATACGCATGAACACACACACACACAACAAAGTGAAACCATACAAAAGTATGTGTCTGGAGCTGTGCTTCTCTAGTTTTACACTCCAGAGTAGTGTAGAGTAGACAACATGAAGCTTATGTACACAATTAGCACTGAGCGATCATGGCTTAGTCTTATACAAATGATAGAACCATATCCAGAATATAATACCAAGTTTTCAATGGTTCCAGTCAAACTACAGTATAAAAAATGTAATTCCGACTATGTTCTAGTTATCAATAATTATTTTAGGGGACCCGTTCTATGGAGTATAAATTTGTTCATTCTGAGTATACAAAACAGTTTGACTCCTCATCTCACATTCATAGAAAATTTTTTAAAAACCTAAATAATCCTTTTTTATAAATGTTTGCTAATTTTTGATTGTACAAAGGTTTTATTTCTCCTTTAAAGTGCCCATCGCTGAGCCACATTTTTATTGCATGCTGGTTGCCAGCTCCACATTTTTTGTTCCATTTGCCAGCACACCTGAGCCAGGTGTGTGAATCCCTCTTCATGCCTTTCCCTGACAGTAAACACTTTATATAAACAACAGAGAAGTCTTACAAGTCTCATTAAACTTCCCTCTTCACTTTCTCTCTCTCTCTCTCTCTCTCTCTCTCTCTCTCTCTCTCTCTCTCTCTCTCTCTCTCTCTCTCTCTCCCCCCCACCTCAATACAGGTCTTTCAGGTTCACTCTTTGAAAACATCATCCTTGGAGGAGCATGGAAGTTCCGTGTCTGAATCTGAGCATGTTTGAGCTTTTGTAAACAACCGCTGAAGCATCCGAAGCTTAAAATAGTCTTAAAGGTTTCTATGAAGTACAAATAATATAATAACAAACAAACTGTAAAAGGCTAATGTGGCTAACAGGCAATGGAAGTCTATGTACACCAGTTAGCGTTATTTTTAAATAGTGCTGTTTGAATCAATCCTTAGATTAACAAGATTTCTCAGGCTTATTATATTATTATACACAATGTGACCAGTATGTAGACACCTGCTAGTTCAACATTACTTCAGAAATAAGGGATATGAATTCTCCCTCCTACTCTTGTGAGAAGGATTTTGTGAAGATGTGATATCACCTAGCCAGATAAAAAGGGCAGTTATATTAAATGGTTGCTTCTATCTCACAAACACCACTGTGACTCATCCCAAAAAGATTGGATAATGTCCATTCACTCCAGTGAACACAGTTCAGCCGCTCCCAAGCCAAATCCAAGGGGCTGTATATGCCTCTTCTAAGCCACTAGCTTGGAGCATGATGACCTTAAATGCCCCAGACTTTCCAATTTTGTTTCCTGCTTTTCTTTACTACATGTGCGCAATGAGTGAACCTCAAAGTAGCTGAATTCACTAATATTAGAGGGTGTCTGCAAACTTTTGGGTGTATAGTGTATGTGTGTGTGGGTTACCTGATGAAAGCCCAGGTAGTCCTGAATAGAGGATGAAGAGTAGAACACATAACCTTCAGCTGTTATAACCATGACAAAGCCATTCAGAGCCTGAAAAGAAAAAAAAACACATACACACATGGAAATAAACACTTCTATTTTATGATTCCATTAACATGGCATATAATCACAGTTTACAGAAATATATATATGTTTACGTGATGTGTGCTTGTGTATGTGATGTGTGTGTGTGTGTGTGTGTGTTTGAGTCAGTGAATGAGTGAGTGAGTGTGTGTGTGTGTCTGTAATTAGTCAGGCCTTTGTTAAGGTGTTGAACATGACAACAAAGAGCAGTTGTAAAAAAAACAGCAGTCAGGAAAAGAAACCATCAACAAGGGATAATAGAGAGAGAGAGAGAGAGAGAGAGAGAGAGAGAGAGAGAGAGAGAGAGAGAGAGAGAGATAGGAGAGAGTGTATGTAATATTAGTAGTTGTGAAGCTGTAATGTAATATTGTTTACTGTGGGGATCTAAACACTGCTCAGATGAGGAAAATCACGCAGGGACAAAATCTGTTCAATAGTCAACAAGAGAGACTTTAAACCCCACCCTCTGAACAAGAACCAGAGTCAATTTACACCCCTCTGGCAGACTCTTGGCATTAGGTAACTGAAAGAACCCAATTTCATTGTTTTCTATAGAGAATAAACAAGATTTGCATAAGGTTGTGTGTGTCTGTGTGTTTATACACAGTGTGTATGTGTTTCTACCTGCAGCAGTAACTCTCCCTCAGAGAAGCTGACTCCATCCAAGCTGGTTGCATTCTGTCCATTACCTCCGAAAGTCCCCCCTGGCCGATCCACTGGCCAAGCCCTGCCCACACTCTTCTTCATAGTGGCTAAACAGGAGAGAAGCAACAATTTAGCAATAATTCTGAAGTAACGTCACTGTAAACGTGGCCAGTGAGTGAAAGCATGCTATTTTTTTACAATAACAAAAGCCAAAAGATGTGTTTCTAATAAAATGGCCAATGGGTGAAAGTAGAAAAGGGGTACTGCAGTGGTTCCCAAACCAAGTGGTGCAACACCTTGATGAGTCACCCAAAAAATGAGAGGGGTTGTGAAATGATTTTCTGAATCTATTAAACATTTTTATGAAATATTAAAACATTTTTTTTAAAGAATTCAACAGGCTAGACATGTCTGCTTATACTGTTCCTATACGAAAGATTATGTAGTCAGGGGCGGAGTCAAAAATGAAATTAGATTTAAGAGCCACTGCTCTATTGCATTGTTATAAACAGTGTACTACAGATTCATACTACAGAGTGACTCATTCATAGTTGCAAGAAGAGTGTTGCCTCATGTATCCCACTTATAATCACAGCTGTTTATTATATGACGCCTGTTTATTTGAAGGATTTTAATTCATCCCAAAAATGTGAGTGACTAAGGGAAAACACACACAGGCAAACACCCACATACATACACACAAATACACACATACACACACATGCACAATTTTCAATCTGTTTGTGCTCTGTTAAAGTTCCCCACAATGATTTACGCAATTGACATGAAAAATATTCAATGTTTTGCGAAATATAAATGTCTTGAAAACAAACACACACACACACACACACACACACACACACACGCAAATATACAATCCCATGTCTCTGAAGTTGGATCAAAATAATAATACCCCTGCAAATTTTCATTCCAACACACCAAGTACATTTTTGTGCCCCCAGACCTCCTTTAATGGTGCAGCTGTTACATTTGTGTGCCTCTGCCCCACTTTCTATGTGAATATAAATTTGAAGCAATACATGTGTCTGTTTTATATAACACTATGATAGTTAGCACCATGCTAATTTGTGTGGTGTTGATTTCCATTGACTTCATTAGCCTCATAGCTACAGTGTACGACATCAGACACGAAATATGTCTCCACTCATCAAATACTGCACACGTAAAGTGAAGCATCGCTTGAGCTGAAGCCTCTGTATTAGCTCAGATTTCCCCTGAAACCCTGCGGCCTGCTTCCCGACTGTATTTATAACTACAGCTTTTACAACATGCCATTTAACATCTTCATAACCTGTTATTAAATATCATGGATATGACCGTAGACACAGAACAGAACGATTATAACGGACTTTCCCTCGGATCGATCCACAAGCAGCACATAAATAACAGAGTTCAGTACAGAACAGTCAATTAGAGAGAGAGAGAGAGAGAGAGAGAGAGAGAGAGAGAGAGAGAGAGAGAGAGAGAGAGATGGGAAAGTACGGCAGAGCAAGAGAGAGATGAGAGAAAGAATGAAAAATGTAATATTAGTAGTTGTGAGAAACAGGCAGAGAAAGAGACACACACACATGCTGAGAGAGAGAGAGAGAGAGAGAGAGAGAGAGAGAGAGAGAGAGAGAGAGAGAGAGAGAGAGAGCAAAAAACCCCAAAAAACAGAAAAGAAACATATGGGAGGAATGAAAGCGAGAAAGAGAGAACCCAAAAAGGAAAAAGAGAGGGAAAATGCAATATGACAGAAAATGGAGAATATGCGAGAGATTTAGCAGAATGTGGAAAAAATGTTAAAAAATAAGGGAAGAAGAAGAGAAAAATGACGGAAAGCACGATGGGGACAAGAGTGGGAGGCCAAGAATGAGAGAAAAATACAAAACAAGATTAAAAGAGAATGAGAGAAAGAGACCAAAGGAACAGAAAAAGGAAAAAAAATATGGCAGGAAATAAGAGGCAGAAAAAGACTAACAGAAAAAAAAAATAAGAGAAAGAGACTCAGAAGCTATCATCTATGACACAAGCAGCTGGTGTGTTGTAGCCTGGGGCTCTAATCAGTGACCAGGGCAAAACGCGCATTATACTGTCTGTATAACACACACACACAGGTTCTCTTATCAGTCTGATCCACAGATCCACTCTTATCCTGATGTTCTAATCAAATACAGTGGTTGTATTGGACACACATGGCCTGGTTGGAATGATCGGAGGTCTGTTGTCTGGGAGGTCTGTTCTGATGTGTCAGTCTCTATACGTCCCAATGTGTCGATTCTTCTGAAACCAACTGTATTAAGCAGGAGTTTGTTCCTCTTTGCTGCAGCAACACTCTCAATGTTAGAACATTGCTGTGAGCATCTGATGGCATAAGTGATGTCACAACTCAGCCCAAATGTACACTGAAAATTCGCCAGAATTAAATCAGCATATTTAGTGGTACATTAATTCACTCATAAAGAAAGGCCATCTGGATATGGCTGGATTTGTTTAGCCCATCCCATAATAATTTGTTCAGTTACCTGTATATCTACCTGTACATGTAGTTGTCTGTTTATTGATTGTGGGATTCACAGTCGTAGACACTTCTGGGAAAATAACTTTTAATATCCATGTATATCAGGATTACATTACCAGACCTCTGGGGAAGGTGGGTGGTTTACACCACTCTGGTGAACTACTGGCATTGGGCACCGTGATTTCAGTGTCATATGCTCTCATAGGCAAAGCTTGTGTATGGAGATTGTAACTGTACACCTTCGTGTTGTTTTGTAACCCAGAGCGGATGTTGCAGCTCAGTTTATAGCGTGGGATGCTGGGAAAAGTAGTTTCAGTTAGATGTGGTCATAAACAGCTCTTTATACATTGACTACAGTGTCTGAATTTTATAGAACTGCATTATGCCATCTGACTCTGTGTGTGTGTGTGTGTGTGTGTGTGTGTGTGCGTCTGACAAGACTTCACATGTTTTGATGAGGAACAGCTCCTCTCTTACATTCAAGATCTTTAAAATCTCCCTCACACACACACACACACACACACACCCTAGATCCATAGTTTGCTGACTCACATCCTATACCTTGTGAATGAATGTGCAAAACTGTAAGTGTTTTATTCGTAGCCTCAGGTCTCGTCCACACAGAATCTGGATATTTTTGTCTCTGCATTTTACAAAACTTTTGTCCACAGCAACAAAGTTTTAGAAAATATTGTTCTTTCTTTTTATTTTCTGCCTGATTTATGTTTGCCTGCCTTATATTCAATCTGATAGAGTGTGT
>NC_089820.1:43398899-43406399 GCF_029633855.1 Hoplias malabaricus
TAATGACATGGTTAGTCATGGACCAACAGTAAAGAACATGATTGTGAATCTGGTCCAGTCTCCTTCAGTAAATCTCCCACATACAGTAATTGAACTTTGTACTGTTTATATTTTGACTGTCATCAAAAACATTCATTAAACCCTTACAGCGTTACTGATATAATGAGAGTGTGGCTAAACATTCTGATCGTTTTGTTCGTAAAAAATGTCACAATGACTTGTCATTCTGATGACAATTACATGTTCATTGACAAAAAAACTGGGACCTGAACTAAGGATTTTGGATAAGTTACAGGCATTTGTCAGTAATCCACTATGTGGTGCTGTTTGTACGAAATGTCTTGAGAAACAATGATTCGAGAAATGCTCCAAAGTGACTGAGAAAAACGGTAAGATCAATAGCAGTTTAGCCCCGCCCACTTATGCTGAAGTTATAAGGAGTGTTTCAGCCTGATTCTACTGTTTGGGGAAGTCCTTGCACTAGATCAGGGTTTTTCAAACTTTGTTTTCAAGCAAACCACATTCTGTTTGTAGATTTATATCAGGACCCAAGCAACATGAACGTTTACTATATTATCAAACAAAATATAACTGATGTTGGCCTGTTTCTCAACACCACTATTAACATTCAGAATAAGGGTGACTCCCATTTCTCTGTTATGCCTCTTGGTAGGTAGTTTCAGTTCTTGTTGGGAAATAATCTCATAAATGTCAGTATCTTCTCCTTTAAAAACTATGATAAAAAATTTAATTAGCTTAAATATAATTTTAATGTATTATTACCCTTTACTTCACAACAAGCAGTAAACAACACTACATAGTAGTACGATGATGTCTCTGTAGGTAGCTATTTCACCACCAGTTCCATCTTAAATTGTGAATCAATTACATTCAAGTGCTTGACATTACTGCAACCTTTAATGTGGAACTGGAAAGTTCTGGTGGAAAAAAAAACAAAAAGCTCAGGACTGAGAAGATCACAAAAGAGATAGGAGTAGGTGTTAATGTATGGAACACTGTGTTGAACACTTCTAAAGGCATAGGATGCCTTAAATATTCCTAAAGTCCAGCAGTACTCTTCTGATATTGGCTGTAGACCAGTGCATGGCAACCTTAAGGCACCATTAGTAGCCTTTGAATGAAGCACGTCTCGTTTTTGTGTTTTGATGGCTAACAGACTTTTGAAGGGTCATCACGTTTCGTCACGGAAGACTCTAAAACAAGGGGTCGGGGTAAGTATATGAAACATAATTCACACGTAAAGTCAGAGCAGCAGCAGCTGGGATAGCTGGGCCAGTCTGGGTTGCAGCGTAATGTAAAGCCTGCACAAGGGGACTTTTGTATACATGTTCATTTTGTATTTATGTGCCTGTTAAAATACTGTTATTTAATTATTATTTCATTTTTCTGTTTTTTTTGTTGGGCTTGCAGTAGTTATGTGTGGGTTTGATGGCAGCCATTATTACTGAGGTCAAGGACGTATGCTGGATGATTCTTCCAAAGGTGTTGGATGATGCTCCACCGATCTATGGGGGGATTCACGCCCCTCACAGCCATGTTTAGCATTGAGCATGATGAGCTTAGTTCTCTTGTGTTTCCAGAGTGTCCCATTCATTTCCTCCACTGAACCGAACACATGGCCCAATAAGTGAACTTTTCTGTGCCCAATTAAAGCATTATAAGTGGTCTCTACAAACACATGGACACACACTGTACATCACACTCCACTGGAGTGTAACATCAAAAACCAAAGGCTAAAATGTAGCACTTTTTTCATGTAGTTTTGCACATTCATTCACAGGGTAAAGGACATGAGTCAGCAGTACGGATGTAGGGATGGATGTGTGTGTGTGTGTGTGAGAGAGAGAGAGAAGAGAGAGAGAGGCGAGAGAGAGAGAGAGAGAGAGAGAGAGAGAGAGAGAGAGAGAGTTTTATGGAGATTTTGAAGATCTTGAATGTTAAGAGAGAAGCTGTTTCTCATCCACACTGGTGAAGACCCTTCATACTCTCTCTCTCTCTCTCTCTCTCTCTCTCTCTCTCTCTCTCTCACACACACACACACACACACACACACACACACACACACACACACACACACACATACACACACACTCACAGTGAATGAAAGCTGGTCTGATTTTTTGCACCACTTTGTGACATTTCAGTGAGAATGTGAGCTAGTGTGTATGCATGTGAGTGTGTGTGTGTGTGTGTGTGTGTGTGTGTGTATTTATGTGTGTTGGAGGTAGGTTTATTCTGGTGTCAGTCATAAAGCTTGTGCTGTAATTACAGCTCAAACCATTCTCAACACAGACACACACATAGAGGAGCGAGCCACAGCTCAAGTGTGTGTGTGTGTGTGTGTGTGTGTATGAATTCCACTACATGAGTTTTCAGAATCGATTCCATAATTTTGAATGACAGTTTAGAGTGGAGTTTTATATCATATTTATAACCTTTGTTTACCATTTATAGAGCCGTTTATTATCATGGTCCTAAGTGGTTCTAAGTCCTGAAGTGTTCTTTCCTTTGCACCATAAAAGACTTTATTTGAGGCTCTGAGCTCTTTCTGGAGATCAACGCCCAGGTTCAGGCTTAAGAACCTACTATTCTTGGGTTCCATGTTGGTATGTTGGCAAAAAGGTACCAAACGGATTTAAATTAGTTTCCAGAACGGGAACCCAACTGGTTCCATGTTGGTGGAAGAGGGCTAACAGTAAGGACTCCACGACCTCAGCTCAGTAGAAGTCTGTTCAGTGTATTTCATGGCTGTAACGCACAGGAAACTTCACATCAAGTCTAACGCACTGGATTCACTCACTTTAAGCCAAAGAGACACAAAGACGCAGACACACAGAGTAACAGCCCATTCTGCTAAAAAACATCAATAAACAACAAGAGTTTCACTGACTCATACAGTAGTCCCACATTCTCTCCCCCTTTTCCCATTTTTCTCTCTTTTTTCCTCATTGTTTCTTCCTCTCCACCATTTAATCCCCTCGCTTTCCCTCTTTCGCCTTTACATTCTATTTTTTTTCTGTCTATCATTTTTGTCTTTCTTATTCACACTTCTCTCTCTCTTTCTCTCTCTCTCTCTCTCTATCTCTCTATTTCTCTCATTCTTGGCTCCCCCCCCCCCCACACACTTTTTTTTTCTCTGGCTCTGTTCGGTCTGTGCTCCACTCCCTGCTGAACTTAATTACCAAACTCCGTCTCCCACTGAAACCAAAGACTCCTCCAGACCCCCTCCCCCTCACTCCAACTCTCTCTCTCTCTCCCCTCTCTCCTTTCCCTACGTTTATCCCTCCACCTTTTCTCTCTCCACACCCAACCTCTCTCTCTCTCTCTCTCTCTCTCTCTCTCTCTCTCTCTCTCTCAATCACCCTCCTCCCTCGCCCGGTTCTCCCTTTCCCAAAACTTTGGCGTCGGCTGCCAGGGTTGAAAGTTCGCACGCTTTCTCCTCACGCAAGGCTCTCACACACACACACACACACACACACACACACAAAGCAGTTCATTGTTATGAAAACTGGCTGAGACCTGCTTACGTAACGTCAGATATCATAAAACACACAGAGAATGTACGGGAGACTACAGGTAAGAGAGAGAGAGAGAGAGAGAGAGAGAGAGAGAGAGAGGTGGGGGGTGTAGGGGAGACTGAGGGTTAAAGTGATAGTTTTAGCCAAAAAGTATGTCACAATGAAATAAAACTATAGATCAACAATTAAACATTTGATCAGAATTTAAACAGAGTATAAATGAAAGTCTAAGATTAAACTTGGCTTTGAACAATGTTCAGCGGATCTAACCAAACACAGAGCAGCTAGAAGAGTCCACTGGAAACATGCGCACACACACACACACACACACACAGACACAGACACAGACACACACACACACACACACACACACACACACATGCCAAAAACATGCCAAAAAACCCTTGTTAAATATTTCATTAAGCTGAAATAATCAGTCATTGAGATTTAATACCCTAACTTTTCCTCAATTTCTCTCTCTCCACACACACACACACACAGACACACACACATACACACACACTCATTCTCTAAATAAACTCTTTACACGCGATCCCACTGGCAGCGCAGCCACTTCCCCACCACACAAGCCAAACACTGTCACTCAACACACAGAGAGAGAGAGAGAGAGAGAGAGGGAGAGAAGGAAAAGAAAAAGAGAGGGTAGAGTGGGGTTGGCTGAGTTTCAGGGGAGAATTGAAAAGTAGGAGCAAAGGAGAAGGTAGAGTGAGGTACAGTGATTTAAAACGCAGAATGAAAGACAAGAGATGTGGTTTTCACAGATGGACTCTGGTAAATGTCCGGAGAATCAGGTCTGGATATTTTTTGGGGTTGTCTTTTCACACACAGCATATAGCAGGAGATTTTCCTTGTCATGTATATTCTCTCAGCTGGCAATATTCTACGTGGTTGAGGGAGGGGCCAGAATATTACCAACTCTATTCATGTATGGGTTCAGCCGGACAGTGCCAGGACTTTGTGCTATAGGGGGCTGGTAGAAAAAAAGTCTGGGTAATGTCAGAACCAATATCATTATGGATATTTTTGTGTTCACACATACAGCTCCTCCAGGTGAAGTTCTGGGTTACCATGCATGTGTGAAAGGAGCTACACCAAAAAGTGATGTTTCTAATAAAGTGGCCAGTGTGTGGAAGCAAAATGGGGTGTTTCTAATAAAGTGACCAGTGTGTGAAAGTAGAAAGAAGTGTTTCTAATAAAGTGGCCAGTGTTTGAAAGTAAAAGAGGGTGTTTCTAATAAAGTGGCCAGTGTTTGAAAGTAAAAGAGGGTGTTTCTAATAAAGTGGCCAGTGTTTGAAAGTAAAAGGGGGTGTTTCTAATAAAGTGAGCAGTGTGTGGTAGTAGAAGGGGGTGTTTCTATTAAAGTAACCAATGAGCAGTGGTAGTGGGGGTGGGGGGTGAGGGGGTTCTGTTGAAGTGGACACCAACACTGGAAAAAACAATGTATCATCAAGGAGTTACTGAGTATTTTATTATCTGAGTCAATAATGGAGTCAGGAGTTTCCATCTACAATGAAGTTGAGAATTCTCTGTTATACGGTGGGAGTTTACTGGCATTTACCCAGAAATCAGTGCCTTCTGAATACATGGAATTAGTACATGGTGTTGATGTGTGTGTGTGTGTGTGTGTGTCAGTGTGTATTATATGCAATGAGAGTGTTCATATGTAATAATGAAAATCTAAAGGGAAACCCCCTGTTTACCCACTCTACCCCCTGAGATCACTTCTAAAACTCAGCGCCACGTGGCTCACCCCACACACCCGCACTCACACTCTCACACACACAACCCACACTTCCGTTCTGCCTCTCTTAACACTTCCTCTGATGCTGTCTTGCACCATCAAAAAGACACACGCTTTTAACACACCCACATACATCTATTACATTTATGGTAGAATGAGAAAGCACCCTTAACTTTGAACGAAACATACTGTAATGATATATTTCCAATCATGATCATTTGGAGGTTCTCCAGAGCATGCTGTTTGACTGTCATAGCTCTTCTAAAGAAGTCACACACACAAACTGTGTCCACCTTAAAGTGCTAGGTTCAGTGAATGTAAGGAGTGCCCCAAAATACTCCTAAATACTCACCTTTCGCATAAAGTGTGCTGCAGAGAACCATACTGATAATAATATAACAATTAAATCATTAGGTAACTATGGTAACATCTGTGCATCTGTTACCATGTATGGTATCACTACACATCACTTCTCCATGTTTATTACGCATGGTCAAAGTGTGTGTGTGTGTGTGTGGGGGGTGTAAAGTAAGTGTTTCTGAACCTCAGCAGACATTCAAATGTCGCCTGCTTTAAATAAGCAAGTCTATGCAAATATACGTCTGTGAGAAGGAGAGGATGTGAGAGAGAGAGAGAGCAAGAGACAGAGGCAGTAGGGGAGAGACAGAGAAAGACAAAGAAAGACTGAGTGAGAGACTTTGTAACTGGACCTTATTCACACCATCAGTTCTCACAGAAACTCACGTACAACTATTGTTAATATTAAGCTGCCACTTCAAGCTTTGCATTAAAGGGTCAGTAAAACTTAAAATACCAGTAGAAATGTTGCAGAGCCCACACCATGTAACATCCATATTTTTCATTGCATAAGAACACATAGAATGCACTCTCATCCTCTCTAGGAACCTAAAAAAACTGTAAAAACAGTAAAAACTGTAACTGAAAAGTTGCTTACCGGAATACCTACAAACTCCTTCCTAATATGGTGAGGCATCGGCTCAAATGCTAAAGAGTACAGCATTCCTGACAGGAAAAGCCGTGTCTAATAACCCTCCCCATTTTAAAAGGGGAGCACAACCCACTGCTGACCACCAAGTCATTCTCAGTGTCACTGTAAAGCACCTCGACCACCGAAATACAATTTTAGGAGAGCCCAAAAGCTTTAAATCCCACAAACAGTCATGTTTATCCTGGTCAAAAGCTTTCCCTCGGTCCAGGGAGACCAACCCAAAGCGGATGCCCCCGCCAGACACTTCCAGGATATCTCTAACAAGGCAGATCTTATCAAAAACAGATCTGCCAGGGACACAGCAGGTCAGATTCATATGCGAAGCCTGCCCAGTCACCTGCTTCTGCCTGTTTGCCAAAACTTTTGAAAGGATTTTACAGTCTGCAAACAACAGGCTTTCTGGCCTCTATTAATTCATTTTTTTCACTTCACATGGGTCCCATTTTATGTTAGCAGAAGGGTGAGTCCTTCTGAAATTAAACATTGTTACATTTTAGTCCTGGTTTGCTTTGAGTTCACACTGACACATGTACAATCGAACCAAAGTGTGTTATAAAAACATTGACATACATATGACTTTTATTGTGTAAGCCAGTCATCAGGGTCGTCAGCTGGGCTTAATGTTTACCTGGAAGTAGTTTTACCAACAGGAAGCTCTGCGAAAGTATGGTAAAATGGATAAAGGGCTCAAAACGGTGCCAGAAATTTCTCCCCTGCACAAATCTTAGCAGCTCCACTACAGAAAGAAGACATTGGAAAAGTCTGTCCTCGGCTCATTGTTTGGTTTTATGCAGTCTGTTCCCTCATGGCGAGATTATTGTTACAGTATTGAGACTTCACGTCCTGTGTTTGGTTCGTTTAGACGTCTTTGTCTCACGTTGAGTTCATACGTGAAACAAACTGAAGCAGAGTAGCTACAGATGAGCTACTGTCTCTGACTTTACATCTACAAGGTACAAGGTAGGTGTGTCTAATAGAGTGGACAGTGAGTGGATAAAGTGTTTAAAAACTCCAGCAGCACTGCTGTGTCTGATCCACTCGTACCAGCACAACGCTCACTAACACACAGACAAAAACACCGCAGTGTCACTGCAGCACTGAGAGTGATCCATCACCCAAATGGTTCCTGCTCTCATTGAAAAACAGGGTGAACTGGAGTAGACAAAGTATGCAGAGCAATACAAATTACA
>NC_089820.1:43411399-43461058 GCF_029633855.1 Hoplias malabaricus
ATGTAACGTCCCCACAATTCACATATACAAGATTTTGTGTGTGTGTGAGTGTGTATGTATTACCCAGTTGGTGTCAGTAGGTGACTGTAACACAATCTGCCCCAAACATGCAAATCATCAAAAACACACACACACACACACACACACACACACACACACACAGAGAGAGAGAGAGAGAGAGAGAGTAAAAGAGAGATAGAGCGAGAGAGTGAGCATGTGAGAGACCTTGTGTGGTGTTCCAGTGGGCTGAGGTTAGAGCTGAGGTGTGGAGTTGGGCTGTTGGTTTGGGGTTTGATGGTTACTATGGTTATTCTTTAGGGGTTTCTCTTTCACCAGCACAATCACACAGAACATACTTGCAAACTCGGAGCTGGAGAACAAAATCACACCTTTCCCAAGTCTGTCCTTTATAAAACACTTATAAACATAATAAACATTTTAATCTTATTTATAAATTTGACTTCTTGTTTGTTAAAAGCCTGCATTTCTAGGTTGAGGTGTGTGTTAATGCACAAAATGCTTGTTTAGACAACATTATCTAACCTATTTTTGTCCTTCAGAACACTGGTTTTGTTACCGTACTTTTAAAGGAAAACCAGGTAAGGTCCCCCAACACCTGCAGAGTGCTATTCTGCTTTACAGCACTGTGCTAAAATCAAGGGAAGAGGGGTGGATTCCTACCCTCCTCCAAAGTATACATAGTTCAGTTTCTGCAGTGCGGAACCCAGAGTAGCATTGTCAGAGGCTCTATTCTCCCTATTACACGTCAGTGTATAATCACAATGATTTTAAATCTGTAATATAAAGGCAAAAATTCAACCTAGAGTGCCTTTAAGCCTAGTAAACACTATAGGAAGTTTTAGGACATTTGATACAACATTTGAATTCAGAAGTGATTTTTGTTCCATCCATTACAGTACCTGACCTCAATGTTGTTTTACGTGGGTGAATGCTATCAAATCCTCCCAGCAATGTTCTAAAATCGTGTCTCTGGTCTTTTTTTTAAAGAGAGTAGGAGGCTGTTACAGCAGCACAAGGAACAAACAACTAAATTACCTTGTACATCCTGGACTTAGTAAATGTAAATTCAGATTTATTTATATTATTATGTTATAGACGTTAAATGAGTGATAAAGCCGTAACACATGCGATTCAAACAGATCTGAGGTACGTAACAGCCATGATTTATCATTTTGCCACAACAGCTCGGGTTTTACACAAAGTCATTCACAGGAAATTGACGTTTGACTCATTTCACTCTCACCACACAGAAGCACACTTCCTGATATTTAGCGGCTTACTGATACAGAGGAGTAGAATGTGTCATTAGAAACGTTTGACTGAAGCCATGCTGGTATGAGAGCAAAAGAAAAAAAGAGTAGTAGATGGTATTTCCATTCCCTCAATCTGAGATCTGTTCTATGCATACCAGAATCTTCTGCCATAGACACAAAGACAAATGCCTCCACTACAGCAGATCGTTTTTGAGGGTTTTTTTTTTGGAGTATTAAGTATTAAGTATTAAGTTGGCATTGTTGTTGGTTTTTTGGTCAATGACGCTATGTTGGTGTTTGGTTAGAGAATGATGGATGAATGCTGGTGATTGTTTATGAAATACTAAAATATTTGGTAGAAAACTTTTGGTGTTTGTTTCAAATAAATCAGTGTTTGTTGGAGTATGCTAGAGTGTGGACATATTCTGCTGACTTAATTTAGAAAATATAAGAACATACAGTGAGCCTTTTGATCGATTCAATTTTACAGACTGAATTTTCTTACTGAATATTTTAGCCCAATCATCATTCATTAATTCATTATCTGTTACCGCTTATCCAGTTCAGGGTCGCGGTGGGTCCAGAGCCTACCTGGAATCATTGGACGCAAGGCGGGAATACACCCTGGAGGGCGCCAGTCCTTCACAGGGCAACACACACACACATTCAATCACACCTACGGACATTTTTTGAGTCGTCAATCCACCTACCAACGTGTGTTTTTGGACTGTGGGAGGACACCACACCAACTCCTCAACAGACAGTCACCCGGAGCGGGACTCGAACCCACAACCTTCAAAACCCTGGAGCTGTGTGACTGCGACACTACCTGCTAGACCACCGTGCCGCCCCTAGCCCGAAATCATTAAATCAAATTTCTAAAGTCAAAGTAAAAAGATAGAAATTATATATTAAATACAGTGAAACGTTGACTTACAAGTGAATCAACTTACGAATTACGACTGTAGCTCTGTTTTTGCTGAATGATGGGAGCTGAGAGCGAGCGAGCTTACACCACACGCTAATGATTAGCCTAGCGAGAGTTTTTTTTTCATTTTCAACAACGGTTCTCTGTCTCTTTAGCCATTGGCTATCGGTCAGCGGCTTGTTTTGCGGCGGCGCTGAGAGCAGCAGGTCAGAGCATAAACACTGAGAACTACAGCTCTGCTTTAGATAGAACTAAATGTGTACCTTGTCAAAATCTTTGCTGCTATGAGGCCATTACCCCAGATCCCCCTAGTTAAAGCTTGGCCCCCCCTTATCATTAATCTCTAGTGGCGGCTGTGTCTTGTCGTGCAAGCATCTCTGACGTATAGCTGTTTTTTTTTTTATAGCATTGTAGCAGTAACGGTGTAGAGAGTAAATTAAGCGATAGAGCACGTCAATCTCCTTCATCTCTGCCAGCGTCTTTGTGTGATCTTCAAGGTAAATACACTTAATAGAACCAGTTTATTTCTTTACATTCTCTTTTATTATGTATTATTATTTTTTTATACATTATATGTTATTTATATCAGTACAATTTCTTATTTAATGAAAGCCATTTATTTATTTAATGAATCATTTCATTAATAGCATTTCAATTCATTTTAATTGGGAACTCCGTAAGTCAAGGTATTATGAATCTTCACATTGATGAAAATATTTGGGTTTTGGGGGGTGGGGGGGGGTTGTAAATAAATAAATAAATACTTTGAAATTATAAACTGGTTTGATCACAGACAAAAATAAAAGCCATAAGCATTTAAGTTTATTTTCTTTTATTTTAAAAAATATGTTAGTAAATTGCACCCATATTTGTGTTTGGTGAGTGACGTGGTGTTTGTAAAAAATAAAAAAAATAACAATAAAAAAAATGAAATTTTGGGGAACGTGTGTTTGGTGAATCTCTGGGTCACTGGGTGGAGAGTGTGGCGTTGGTTTAGTTAATCTTTGCACTGCTTGAAGAGTGATAGCGTTTCTTTGCAGAATCTTGGCATTGCTTGATGAATGACAATGTTTAGTTGGGGAATCTAGCTGTTGTTTGGAGAGTGATGGTGTTTGCTCTGTAAATCTGGTTGGTGCATCTTGAATGTTGGTTTTATTTGGACAATGCTGGGCCAGTGTGTCTTGTGCTTTAAAAACAACACTGATACATAAGTCGCTGTGGTGCTGTTGCTATGGTGAGGAATGTTTGAGAGTCAGCTGCTGTCATACTGCTGTCACCAGCCTTTCATTGAGGACACAACACACACCCACCCACACACACACACACAGGCACACACACCCACACTCCCACACACACCCACACACCTGAGTAGGTCATGTGAAAAAAGACCTATAGGATGTCAATCAGAGAATAAACAAAGCAGACAAGATGGCCGCCTTGGTTTGTGTGTATTTTGTTGAATTACAGTGCCACGTCTACGGCCAAAAGAGCAGTGTTTGTTCATGAAAATGGATACAGGTATTTTACCCAGACACACAGCAGGCCTTTCAGCTTCAGAGGGAAAGGATCAAATGACTAGTTCTTTTCCGCTAAGGCCCCAGAGCCTCCACTTCAAACACAGTGGCCAATAGTTTTTGGACAGCCCTTAGCTCATTTCAAGGTGCACCCAAAAGTATGACTTGTTCTGGAACCACTGCTCAATGTCAAGAGAAACCCCCAGCTTTTGGGAAGTCGAGCAGGGGAAATGTGTTCTCTTGAGTGAAACAGCTAAATTTAATAGCTCTAAAATGATTTGGGATCCATCATCTATACCTGACCTTACTAATAGACATGTGTATGCCATTAAATCCTCACAGACGTGATCCAGCATCTAGACTAAAGCATTCCTAACAGATTAAGCACTATTACTGCAGTAAAGAACAACAAAATCTTTATAAATACTCTTCATTTCCAAAGAAGCTCTGAAAAAAAAGGTGTTCAGAAGGTTATGATCCATATGGTCTGATATAAATCTCAGCTCTGGGACAGTTTCACTGTAACTGAAACACACACACACACACACACACACAGAGACCTTGAGCAGTCCCCCTTTTACTGACAGATTTGGAGCTGAGCTCTCACGCAAACCTGCTTCCCTTGAGACACACCACTGCCAAGAAAACACACACACACACACATACTTAAACAACCACACACATACTTAAACAACCACACACATACACACATACTTAAACAACCACTCACACACATACACCAAAATTACACTCTCTAGAGATGCACCGCTGCCAACAGGAAATACACTCTATCTCTTCCTGTGTGTGTCTGTGTGTATGTATGTGTGTGTGTGGGAGGGTGTGTACAAAACTCCCCAAAATGGGACACATTAATGGGAGAAAAAAATTTAGAGAGAGAGAGAGAGAGAGAGAGAGAGAGAGAGAGAGAGAGAGAGAGAGAGAGAGAGAGAGAGAGAGGGAGAGAGAGAGCAAGCACATTGACAATGAGTAAAAGTAAGGAAAGGGAGAAAAAAAGAACAGAAAAAAGAGAAAAAAAACCTGAGAATTTTGAGTAAAAAGTGTGAAACAGCGACTACAGTGATATAAGCTTTTCATGTGAGAGCAGACAGGAAATGGTGTCTGAGGCCAAAACAAACCCCTCTCTCCCTCTCTCTCTCTCTCTCTCTCTCTCTCTCTCACACACACACACACACACACACACACAATACTCATATTGTTCTCACTGTTTTTCCCTTCTCTTCCTTTCCATTCGTTCACACCCTTTTATTAGGATTTTCTATTTTTTTTTGCATCCAGGCCGACTCAAACTGGTGCTTTGACCTCAAAAAAAGAAAATAAAAGTACAGACAGATCGCACTCGTCTTCACACTTGTCCTCTCGGAGGCATGTGATTTGCAGGAAGTTGTCTTGACTGACAGCTGTAACGTCTGTCTGTCCGGTTTGAGAGCTGCCGGAATTCACCAAAATGAAAGGAGACGTTAGGTTTAGGAGGAAACATCCCCTCAGCGGAAAACATCATACAAGGTTTCATTATTGAGACACTCAAGCTTTAACCGTATAAAATCCTGGGAAAATCCTTGGCTGAAACTGAAACCAAAGTCCAGGACATCATTCTCCCAAATAAATAAATACATAAATAAATCGATAGCTGGTAATAAATAAATAATGTTTCTAATGCTTCTTACACGAGTTGCTGTTCTACCTTAATTGATTCTGTACTTAAATCCTGGAGGTCCTACTTATGTCAATGTTCTGCTCCACCTTAAATAGTGTGTCATTTGCATTCTGGAATCTGAGCTTCTTATTTGAATGTTCTGGTCCAGTGTAAATGGTGATGCAGTTACATTCTGCCACCAGTTCATCCAAAATTGTGCAGCAGCCATATTATGACACTCAAGCTTCGAATATGAATTATCAGTTCAACTCCAAATGTGGTGCCAGTTACATTCTGGCGTGTAAATTTCTTATTTCAACTATGCGTTCTGCCTTAAATGGTGCAGCCGTTACCTTCTGGCATCTGTCCACCTCAAGTATTGCAACAATCATATTCTGGCACTATTTCAACTTAAATGGTTCATCAGTTGTATTCTGGCATGTAAACGTTCTTATTTGAATGTTCTGTTCCTCTTTAAATGGCACAGCAGCTACATTCTACTGCTTAAGCATCTTATTTGAATTTTATGTTCCTCCTTAAATGGAGCAGCAATTACATTCTGGCACTTAAATATACAATTTGAATGGTCTGTTCCACTTTAAAATGTCTAGGGAATAGATTCCCATGGCTAAGCATGAATGTAAAGCTAAATTCTGATTTTTTGGTTTTGTTTTAATGATCAATATAATGAGGATATTGAGTAAATAAAATAAATATGTATAAATAGCGACAGAGTTGGGAGTGCTGAGTAAATCAGCGAAAAGAAGAACACAGTGTAAAAGTGGATAAGAGACAGGAAGCAGCTTTTTCCTCCTGCTCCAGGAGATAATATTAATCACACTTCAGCAGAACACACCTCTCTCTCTCCCCCACTCTATCGCTCTCATTTGGTTTCCTTCACTCACTCCGTCTATCTCTGGTTATCTCTCTCTCACTTGCTTACTCTCTCATTCTTCACTTCTCCTTCTTTTACTCTCTCCCCCCCCTCTCTTTCCATCCTGGTCACCTTGGTAATGGTATGGCAACACGACTTGCACAAGAAAAGTTACCGTTGGGATTTGGCTGAGAGAGAGAGAGAGAGAGAGAGAGAGAAAGAGAGACGGAGAGAGAGAGAGAATTTCATAACAAATATTTGAGAACAAAAATCACAAACAGCACATTAAAAATTACCAAACAAATCAATAACGCGACTACAACCAAACCATGAGGCAAGAAACAAACATCCTAACAATAAGAAACAAATCATATGCAATCTACCAAACAAACAATAATCCCTCGACAACCAAATATTGAAACAACTAAACAAAACAAAATAATCCTATCAAACGAGCACTTAAAAGCCAAACTATAAACAAAAAAAACTAACAGAGCAGAAGAATATCAATAACTACTAAACAAATAATAACCAAAGCACAAAAGCTATTTGAAAAACAATAACCAAAAGCAAATAAATAACAAATGATAACCTAGTTACAAACGATTCTTCACAATATTACTCATATCAAATATTACTCATGCATCAACTGACTCTTCATTTCCCTCTCTCTCTCTTTCTGTTTTCACAACCACCTTCTTTTCCACTCTTTTCGTTATCTCCCTGTCTCTCACCTCATTTGAGCTTACTCAGTTTTTTATGTATTTGTTTTCACTCTTTCTCATTTTATTCGGTTTTATTTCTCTCTCTCTCTCTCTCTCTCTCTCTCTCTCTCTCTCTCTCTCTAATCTCCCTCTCTTTTTCTTTCTATCATAGATCTGGGGCTTGTTCCCACATGACTAGCCGCCTGTGTGTTTTGACTGAGTGGAAAAGCGAGAGGCTGCTGATGCTATCACAAACACACACACACACACACACACACACACACACACACACACACACACACACACACACATAACATATACACATAACATACACACACTGCTTTTACAATAGAAGCTTTTAGATTTTAGCCTGCTGTAAGCGTTAGCTGATTAGCAGAAGACCCAAATGACTGTCAACACAGATTCATTCCTGAGTCATAAGATAATACTGTGTGTGTGTGTGTGTGTGTGTGTGAGAGAGGTTGTGTGTCTGAGTAATCTGAGACACAATGCCCCACATTCACCACACACACCAAACACACTCTTTTAACAAACATGATCCTTTGTAAATCTCGGCCAAAAATCACACACCTCACTCATTATCACACAAGCAAGGCTGAACGTTTGTTTTTAATCCCTTGTCTCAACAAAGGAGCCTCCACAGTTCAGTCTCAGTTGGTATAACAATTTTATCAACTAAGGAGGCAGTATAATGAATGAATGAAAGAACGAATGAATGAATGAATGAATGTTGGTGCATTACATTCTTTATTTGTTGATGTCCATTGTGTAATTTTGCATTTTTCACTCTATCAGCTTGTTTTTAGGTCACATTGTAGGTCACCCTCTCGCCACACACACACACACACACACACAGTGCATGAAAAATTGAACTAATCCAATCAAACACACAAGCTGAAACTAATATGACCCAAATATTGTCAGAACACGCCACAGTGCAATATATAATTTAATTGGAGTCAACGTCACTGGATATTAGGAAAGGGCAGCATCATGTACATACTTAAAAGTGATGGTCCTATAAGGGTTCTTAGGTAAAGAAAATGGTTCTTTACAGAACCCTGAATACCTGAACAACCTTTGGCATGATTAAAGGGTTCTTTGCATTGGGTGCTACAGAAAAAGGTTCTATATGGCACCAAAAAGTGTTCTTTGATGTCAAGAATAATTAGTTAATGGTCAAGAAATTAGTAACAGAATTACATAATGTTTCACAGTTTTTATAATTAATAAACGAGTTTGTGTTTAATAAAAATACAAAATATATACACTGTACCATAGGGAAATGGGGGAGCTGCATTCCCCTACTTTTTCTTGGCGGGAATGGTATCCCCAATATTTTGTGAAATCCAGCCCACGGTTTCAGCTGCTACTTTCTGAACATAACAAAGGCTAGAGACAGACATGAGCAATTCGGGCTTTATTACAAAAAAAGGCAAAGTGGAAATGAGAAAAAAAAACTAAAACCAAGCACAAGAACACGGAGAAACATTACTAACCCGAAAAGACAAATACTGAAAGAAACTAAGTGAGCATTTTGTACATGTAAAGACAAAATAGAAGAAAACTCTAAGCTATTGGAAAAAAGGCATGGCGAGTCTTTGTATCAGTAGAGCCATAAAACACCGTTTATGACTACAAGCGCCACTGCTCCTTAATCTGATACCAGCACCGAAAAAAATGCTGATTTCACATATACTTATATCATATTATTGATAGATTGTAAATTGACCTCTTGGAGTTTTTTGTTTGATAACATGTGGTACATAGTATAAAAGGTTGGAGAACCAATGGTCTACATAATAATAGTCCTTAGTCAAAATTCCTAATGCTATATCTACTACTTTCTTATCTACTACTAACTAATGATCAATGTATAAAATCTGGATGAGAGTATTTTCTCAGTGTCATAAATGAACTTTTTTAAAACAAATATGCACTGTTATACTGACACTAACTGACTGGATATATGTGAGATTTTATGCTAATTTAAACTGGTAACTGGTAACAACAAAGCAATTAGAGCAACAAAGCAATTTTTCATCTCATGTGAGTTGTGGGCAGCACGGTCACAGCCTGTTTGGTGTGTTTCTAACGAACAAAAACTTAAAGTTGATGGTCTCAGTTTTTATCAGAAAACACTTTTTATAAAATTTTATTTCTCTGTGTAAATATTTTTTCTCTGTGTGATGCTGGCTTAGCCACAGCTGAGGAGTGGTATCTGGAGACATTTGGATGACAGATAGAACTCTGAATGTTGAAAACCATTAAAATACATGAGGATGTTGCTCTATTCCTGCTCCATACGGGCGTATCAATGACTTATTTTTGCTGTTTCAGATTACTTAACGTGGAACAGACTCCAAATTCAGGAGATTGCAAACTGCACGAAAGTAAACAGGCTGAAAGTGCTACAAAACAGGTAAACAGGTCTTGTTATAAATGAGTTTCGATGTTAATTGAAACAGTGAATACAAATATTCAGACAAGGTATGTTCAAACATACTATTCCACCTTAAAAGAGCTTTGGGGCGAAGGGGTCTATACTGGACAAAAGCAAACATATATTTTTTCCATTTATTAATAAAATAGCTTTGTCTCTGTTAAAATGGTTGTTCAACAAGTTTGAGATTACTTAAGCCGCCAATAAAGGGTCAAACAGCAGGAAAACCAAAATGCTCCGAAATGTGCCAAAAAAAAAAAAATTATGATAAATCTGTGAAGTGTCAGGAATGAGAGGAAGCAGGTTTTGAAGCAGATAAAGGAGAAATGAAAGTGTTCAGCCCAGAACACAGTGTTCCACCAAGCTGAGGAACCACAATCACTGCTCATGTGGTTTTCTTATTGTTATCTGTCAACATGGACAATACTCAGACACTCAGACATCTGCTGCTGCTTCCATTCCAGTTTAACTCAATTTCTTCTGTTCCATTCCAAGCCATTAAACGCTTTACTGTTTTATTCTATTATAACCAACTCCTTTTGGTTCCATTCAACTGCATTCTATTCCATTTTATCCCACACTGTGACATTTTAACTTTTACCTACTTTATTCCATTCCTTTCTATTATTTTCCAACTCCATTACATAATAGATGCATTTCAATGCATTTCATTTCATTCCCTTCAATTCAATCCTTCATGATTCAATCCAATTCAATGCTATACATCTCTGTTTAATTCCAATAAATGCTACAGTACACAGTTCTGTTCTATTCAATGCTATACCACTCTTCTTTTGCAGTCAATTTAATTGTACATCATTCTATTCAAATTCAGAGCTACACTACACTGTCCTGTGCCATTTCACCTTACACAATTCCATTCCACGCCAATCCATTTTGTTTCTGTTCTACTTTGAAAGCTGAGTTAGCTGGGCCTCTTTCACATCTCTTACAGATGATGTTTTCTCTTTTTTTTTTTTTTTTTGACAGTGTTTGAATGCTGAGTCTTGAAAGTGCACTGACCTCATCCGCTAGTCACGTGTCCAGATAGATTTGTTCTTTTGTGGAAGTAATAATTTTTGCTATTGTACTGTTACTTTATGTAAGCAACAACAAAAGACAAGTTTAAAGTGAATGAATTAATATGCTTTCACAATGCAAAAGTAAACCTGCGCAAACCTACACCTCCAAGTGCGGGCAGGAGAATGTATGTTTGTGTATGTGTGTGTGTGCGTGTGCGTGTGTGTGTGTGTGTGTGTGTGTTTTTTACTGTGGTATGTGTTCTTAGTACATGTCAGGTTGTATTTTATGACTCTGCAGTGTTGAAGGGGGGGGGCATATTTCTGAAACATATCCTCCCCAGATACACACACAGACACACACACACACATTCTCCTCTTGTCCATTTCACATCTGGAGAAAGGAGATCACAGAAAACACTGTACAGCTACAATTTAACAAACATGATCACAGCTAAAAGTCATATCTATAGAATAATATAATTATTATCAATCAATATAATTATAAAGTTTAATCATATTTTCATTAAGTAATTGTAGCTAATTTTTTGTTGATCATTTTGATGACTATTTGGTTATTTTGGACAATGAAGCATAAAAATCCATTTAAAAGGTATCAAACACATCCAAGCATATATCAGATTCTGGTCAGCAACATTTAAGTTGGACCAGAAACACCAGAATATACTGCCAGAACATTTAATTTGGACCAGAGGCATCAGAACATAATGACTTCACAACTTAATTTGGAGACATCAAACTAGAATGTAATACTGCAAACTTTAATGTGGATCTGAGGCATCAGAATGCATGTGCCTCACCATTTAAGCAGTACTGATGGAACTACAATGTCCTTCTGCACCATTTAAAGTGGACATGCAGTGAAATCGCCACAATATTTAAGGTGGACCAGTTCCATCCGGATGCATTAATTTGCAAAAAAAACCCAACAAAAACTGCAATGAAACTTCCACAGAAATTAAGTTGGATTGGAGACATTAGTATGTACTACCGTGCCATTTAATGTGGACAATGACATCAGAATGTATTGCCACACTATTTAAGGTGGGCTGGTACAACTAGAGTGTATTTGTCATTACATTTACGGTTGGGCAACATTAAAAGGCAGAAAATGAAAGTTTGGGGATTTCCATCATTTCACTCCAGGGTTTGGGTCAGACCTTTAAACAGAACAGATACTGATTTTCTACCCTGGCCCCCACCCCCCCAACACACATGCACAAGGACCTGCAGGACCCCCATAGCGTGCAGTAACGCTTCAGGGCCTTCAGCACAACCATTCAATCAGATATACTACTGCAGAGAGAAGAGAGAGACAGAGAGAGGGAGAGAGCACTATTTTTTTCGCAAAAACTGTTTCATTCTTTGCACAGCTTGCTAAGTACTGACTCACGTTACACCATAGCTAACCTTTTTGCTTACTGTGGTATGTATGAAAATATAAAAACATGTTAAATGTGTTTACCTGTCAAAGCAGAAAAGAGAAAGGACTGATAATGAAGCTAAAGTTAGCTTCTTATTCACCAGCCTCCTATCAGTATTTTCCATTCCACCTTAATTGAACTCATTCACAGTCTGGTGCCTCTGGTCCACCTTAACCGGTATGACAATTACATTCTGGTGCCTAGCAGGCGCCAGAATGCAATAGCTGCACCACTTAAATGGGCATATTATTAAAGGTTCACTGTTTTCAGTGTATGAGCAGCTTAATGTGGAGATCTGGAACTCCTACCAACCCACAAACTGTGAAGTATAAAAGCCAGTTTTTGGTCTTTCAAAATCTGAAAACGTGGGATAAAATGTGTTGGAGTCGACTCAGTCTTGGTTTGACTGTAACCCTTTGAACTTAAAATGTTAATGTTAAATAAATGCAAAAAACACAATATTGCAAAATGTATTCATTCACCTGTCAAAATCATTGAATTGAGGTATTTCAATCACATCCATGGCCACAAGTGTATAAAGCACCTAGACATACAGACTACACAAACATTTGTGAAAGAATGGGTTGCTCTCAGGAGCTCAGTAAATTTCAGTGACAGGATAGTACATTAGTGAAATGTCCTTGCTACTGTATATTCCAGAGTCAACTCTCAGTGGCATTATAACAAATGGAAGCGACTGGGAACGACAGCAACTCAGCCACAAAGTGGTAGGACACTTAAAATGACAGAACAGGGTCAGTGGATAGTGCTGCGAGGTCGCCATCTTTCTCCAGAGTCTATCGGTACAGACCTCCAAACTTCATGTGGCTGTCATATTAGATAGAGAATAATGCCTAGAAAGCTTCATAAAATGGATCTGCATGGTCGAGCAGCTGCATTCATGCATTTCATCATCAAGCACAATGTAAAGCATCGGATGCAGTGATGTAAAGCACTTGTAAAGACTCTATAGCAGTGCAGATGTGTTCTCTGGGGTGACATCATGCTTCTTCATCTGGCAATCCGACAAACAACGTGTTTGCCAGTTACCAGGAGAACGATACTTCTCCGACTGCATTGTGCCAAGTGTAAAGTTTGGTGGAGGGGGGTTATGGTGTGGGGTTGTTTTTCAGGAGTTGGGGTCAGCCCCTTAGTTCCAGTGAAAGAAAATGTTAATGCTTCAGCATACCAAGAGATTTTGGACAGCTCACAACTTCGTGGGAACAGTTTGGGTATGGTGCCTGCATGTTCCAACATGACTGTGCACCAGTGCACAAAGCAAGTCCATAAACTCTTCCCAAAGGAGTTGAAGCTGTTACAGCTGCAAAAGGTGAGCTGATAACATAGTAAACCCTATGGATTAAGAATTAGATGTCACTCAAGGTCATATGAGTGCGAAGGCATATGAGCAAATACTTTTGGCAATATATTGTAAATAGTGGCCATATTCCTTTCTTATTTTAGGATTTTAAGGTTTTGAAATGTACCTTTAAAGCTTATGTCTATGAAAGTTATTAAGAAACAACACCTTTAAAATAGTAAAATGTTTAAACATACATGACTAAAATTTAATGGAGTATCACTAGATCTTAATGTTTTCAAATGAATCTAGACTAAACCTAACAATATTTAATAAAAAAACGTTCAACTAAATCAAAATCAGCTGCCAGTCATTCTGAACAGGGCTGTTTAGACAGGGAGAATTCTGCTGTGCTGATTGATACTTCTTGTATTTTGAACAAAGCATATCACAGAAATTGTTCCGGTTTCCTCCCACAGTCCAAAAAACACACTTTGGTAGGTGGATTGGCGACTCAAAAGTGTCCGAAGGTGTGAGTGTGTGAGTGAATGTGTGTGTGTGTCTGTGTTGCCCTGTGAAGAACTGGTGCCCCCTCCAGGGTGTATTCCCGCCTTGCGCCCAATGATTCCAGGTAGGGTCTGGACCCACCGTGACCCTGAACTGGATAAGCGGTTACAGATAATGAATGAATGAATGAATGAATGTCACAGAAATTTCATTTAGACCCAAGAACTGTTTTTACTTGTGGAATTTGGATAGGATATGTCCCAATCAAGGGGATATGTCAAATTGGAACTTTACTCCACATAATGGCCTAATAAAACCAATTAACAGTGGGAAATTAATTCAGTGGGATATTACTTTCAATTGTTAAATTTATCAGTCTGTTTATCTATCTGTCCAAGCTTCTGTCCATTTCAGAATCTGAATCTTTCTTTGTCCGTAGTCCTCATGTGACTCAGTGTGTTGGCCTGCAGACAGACCAACCATCAATACCACACACACACTCTCGCTGCCCTGGTGCATGCTGGGATGGAGCCTCACACACAATGTAGCATTTGTGCGATGGAGCGTGGGACTGAACCCCGGGCTCTTTCTCAGCTTCAGCTTCCGGATCCTTCCGACCAAACAGAGGAGGCTTTCTCTGGAGGGAATAGTCCAAAGGTGTAAGGAGCCAGGCATCCTGGGTAATCATCTATGTCCTTAAATTGACCATGTCACACATTTATATCTATTTTGTACAGATAACATCATCTTAAAACCACATAAAAAAATCTACTAGTGCCATGCTAATAGGTGGGGCATTATCATTTATTACTTGTTAGCTATATTAACCTCATACCCTTGCATATTAGTCAAAACTAAGGTCATTACCTCTCATGCTAACTTCAACTCACATCAGTTGCAATGGTATATTCAGCTCAAACTCCGATAGCAAATCTGTTGAAAATTCCCAGCACCACCTCAAACTCAAACAATTCCAATGTCAACATGAACATTAATTTATTTGTCGTCTGTAGCCGCATGTCCAGGGTCACGTATAAGGTTGCGGAGCCTACTCAGAATCACTGGGTGCAAGGTGGGAACACACCCTGGAGGGGGCGCCAGTCCTTCACAGGCGACACACACTCACACTTAGGGAAAATATTGGATAGTCAATCCACCCACTAATGTGTATTTCTGTACCGGGGTGGAGACCTGAGCACACAGAGGAAACCCACACAGACACAAGGAGAACACACTAAATTCAGTGTGGGACATGAACCCACAAAACCAGGCCCCTAAAGCTGTGTGAAAGCAACATGACCTGTTGTGCCAACATACCGCCCAAACTCTACTCCAGTATAAACTTCAATATGCAACTTGAACATCAACTCCAATGTTAACTACAATGTCAACTACAATACCAAACAAATTTAAATCAGAAACAGAATCACTTAACTGGCAACTGTGCTTGCACACAGGGGAATTTGTTCTCCACATTTAACCCAATCCGTGCAGTGAAATTTACACACACACTAATGAACACTAAGGGGCAGTGAGCACGCATGCTAGGAGCTGTGGGCAGCCCTAGCCACAGCGCCTCAGGGAGCAGGTTCGATGTCTTGCTCAAGGGCACTTCAGTCATGACCTACTGGCTATGGGGATCAAACCAGCAACAAGCCCAGTTCCCTAACCACCAGGCCACGGATGCCCCCAACTCCAATGTTGATTCTAATACCTACTCCACCATTCAACTCCAACAGCAACCCTTAAGAAGTTTGACTATTTTAAAGGTCAGTATAAAGAACTATTTGGTCAAAGGGATGAAGGTGGAAGACCATCCAGTTCCAGTTAATGCAGAGAAGCACAAAAGAAACTTGATAACAAGCAGTAAATTGCAAATTGTAAACAAAAAAATAATTTGAGTATACACTTTAAATGTTGGAATTTATTACCCAACTATGACAAGAGTTCACGTAAGAACACGCATGGTATAACCACAGCATCACCACAGCAACAAGAGAAGCTCAGCAATATGTGGGTTAGTGCTATTCACTTCACATATTTAGTTACCAGGGCAGGTCCATAAACACACACACACACACACACACACACACACACATATTTTAATTGGCTTTAGAGACTGGCACCTCCTGCTATTAACTGTATGCTCCAGGGTTGTCCCAGAATAAGCCAAACACTTCGGGACCATTCCAATCTCTCTCACTCTCTGTCTGTCTGTCTGTCTGTCTGTCTCTCTCTCTCTCTCTCTCTCTCTCTCTCTGCTCCCCCTCTTCTCTCTTTGTATGGGGTTAGTTCTGGTTCTGATTGCCATAGAGCTGCTATTTTGGTCAAACAATTGTAGGAAATTTGGGAGGTGAATTTCAGAGGGGAAAAAAACACAGAGAGACAGAAAGAGAGAGAGAGAGAGAGAGGGGAAAGAGCTGATGAAGCTGAACACAATGCCTGGCTGGATTCTGGAGGAAAAGGAAGAAGGGAAAAAGCACTGGTCTGACCACAGACCAAAACCCAGGACTGACCACAACTCTCCATATACATAGAAGAAGTGAACTTTCTCTAAATGTAACTGAAATCAATGATTTGAGTAACAATGTATGTACTTTGATTGAAGAAAAAACAGATTGGAATAATATTCAGGAAGGTGGACGCTGATTCTGAGCTCAAATATTTCTCATAAAAACAGACTAAGGTCCATAAACTAAGCTAACAAAGCTAAGCTTCTAATAGTATCATCAACAAATACTGAATAGAATATTACACAAAAAAATGGAGTGTATGCAAGTATTAAAGAAAGGGTTTGGAGGAAAGGGTTTGCAGAAATATTTTGGAACACATGGAGAATGTTGCAGAGAGGTTTGGAGGTACAGGCGAGTATGATATAAATGCTTTGAAATATCACAGAAAGACCTACTCCACTTTCTAAAAGGAATGACCAGACATTATTTTTCAATGCTCAAAGAACAAAGGAGAAGTACATCAGGATCATGTTTTGCTCATCATTTAGACAATACCTGGGATTTGTTGAAGTGTAGTACATTATGTTTCATTCTGAAACATTTTTGGAACAAGTGTTAGAAGTGATCAGCTGTGAGTGAAAAATGAACTCAACTTCCTTCTGTAAAAATATCTGCAGGATTTCAACATTTAAAGAAATGAAGAGAAAATGCCCCACCTCGCCCTGCTTTATCTGTTTTGTTGAATTATTCATTTCTGTTCAACTTTTGCTAATTTTCCCTAGTGGTTTAACCTGCAACTAATTTCTATTCCAAATCACCTCAGCCTTGGCAGATTTGACTCGCTAATCGTTCTTTACGTATGTTTAAAATTGCAAGAGGAACTGAAATGTCCAGTTTGTCTGGGGTTGCTAGAGGTGAAAGAGAATAGTCTTCGTCACAGTCAGGAAGGAAGTAGACCTGAGACCACTGACCTACTTTCCTGCACTGGCAGGAGGTGTGTGGGTGTGTGTGGGTGTGTGTTTGTTTAGGGGTGGAGTGTATGAGGTGTGTGTTGAAGGGGAAACTTGCATTAAGGGGAAAAAGCCATTAAGTCAAAGGATAGAAGCCCTTTAAAGGTTAGTTCTGCTCTAAAGTCTATGAGAATTCATGTCCTCTTCCAAAAGTGGAAATTAGTGCTGGAAAGCCAATTGGTTTCATAATGAAATAGCAATTTATATTTTTTTGCTGGTGCAGTACTCTAATCGTTGTTTCTATAATAGATGAGGTGGGCAGGACGGCCCACCCTTTCCCATAGTCACAAGTACAATGATCGCCAGCACTGGCGTCAGTTAGTTGGCACTGCAGATCTAGATATTTATGCCACTTTTCAACTGCATGTGACCTACTATTCAATTCTACTTGTCTCTGCTTGGTTTTTGTTCTGGAACCTGGTTGGTTTTCCACTAGCTTGCCCACCCTCCCCCAGAATGTAGCTGGGCAATGGGTCTCTAATGGGGACAGTGGCCTTTGGAAACAGCAACAACAGCTGCAGTAACATTAAGCATTGTTTACTCATCATGTTGTTGTGTTTATAAATATATATTTATATAAAGTTCAGACAGATCAGTATATTTTTTTGTTCCTTGTTGCACTGTCCAGCTCTTGCAACATTATTTCATCAGCCACCAAACTGATTATCATTTTAACCTCTTCAAAAGTCCATGGTGTAATTTTATGAGCTGCCGTTGTGAACCGGATGAAACTCAAGATTTTATAAATGCCTAGTTTGTTATGAATGATAAGTCACCCTGGTCAATATGAGCTCTGTGAGGTTTACACATCAGTGTTTAGTCTATTACACCTCGAGGTAAACTTACAAGCTCCCATTATGAGTCAGATAAAAATAAATGTGAAAGCTGCTGTAACTTAAGAGATATTACAAGCTGCGGTTTGCACTGGATTTGAATGAGCTCTGCATTTCGTGGTTACATGCACGTTTCTCTGGACAATCTGCGCTCTGCAGGGTTTACATGTCACCATTTAGTAGCTACTCTGCATGGTTGGATCCCTGAGCGAGCTGGGACTGAAAACTTACCTGGTTCCAGGGACCAGGTACCAGATTTTGCCAGTGGAAAAGCAAAAGAGCAGAGTCGAGTAGAGTCATGTAGGTGCCATGCAGTGGAAAAGCCCTTTTAGTGATCAAGTACCAAAAAGTACCCAGTTCAGGTACCAAATCTACCTAATGGTAAAGCAAAAAAAACAAAAACAGAGTATGGACCTTGCAGTTCAGTATTAGCAGTAGTTTGAAATAGGGAAATGTTCAAATAGCAATAATTGAAATCTGAAAAAACATCAATTTTAAATTATTATTTAATATAAATATTTGTGATTAAAAAAACTCTTGGAACTTAATTCACAGGAAAATAATAAATCACTACTAAATCATTATCTCCAAATTGTTCACACAGTGAGCCCTAGTAATAACTGTCCCGGTTAATGAAAGCAGACAGGTAGAATGGTTGACCATAAACCTAGACCCAGTTATATTTTCATAACCCCATTTAATAACGTCATTTACCTGTGTATAAACATCAGCTATAGGCAAACCCGTCTGTGATCATTCTCCAAACAAACTGGAATATTCATATCTGTGATATGTCTGTATTTGCAAGGAGAACATGAAGAACATGGAGGCCAGTAACACCAAATGTTACTTTTTTGGTTTAAAATGTCCATCATCTGAAATGATAGGAAATAGATCTTTCTATAAAGTGTCATTCTTGTGAGAAACAAACTGCTTTGTATCCCCTAAAAAGACCAGTTTATGCTTCACAGAGTGGGTCTCCTACACGGGGGGTGCATGTTTAAAATAGGGCTTAGTACAGAAGCGTGGATACATCCTGGTTCCTAGGGCCCAGTATTATGCAATGGCTGTTTCATAATGTGAAAAAAAGATTCACTGGAGAAAATAACAGACTCTGGCTGCTTTAAGTAAACAAACACTGTGACAAACGTATGGACACTGAAATGTCAGTAAATATTTGTTGGCTGTGGATCTGAAGAAAGGCCTTGTTTGGGTTGGACACTGAGATGAAGAGATAGCAAGATGAAGGGAAAAAGGGAGAGAGAGACAGAGAGACAACAATATCTTATTACATAAACGTTGTTTTGGAAGAACCTTTCTTGAGCAAATAGACGGAACAAACAAGAAACTGACCGTTAAAGAAGCTCTTGACCTTCAGGTATCCAACACTAAGCCGGAGCACGGAGAGTTTGTCAAGTCGAGAGCGGACTTCTTCGGAGAAGGGCAGCAAGTTGGTCAGCTTGTCCAGCTCCATGTTTAACCGATCTCTATGTCGCTTGGAGGGGTTGGACTTGGCACCCTCTGGTGGAGGGGGCTTAGGTCTGAGGAGAGAGGAAGCATGCGTTGAAGATTAACAAAGGTGCATACATATTTAAGAACTTTATTTACAACAACTTATGATACTATGTTAAAAGGTAGGAGATTAGGAGTCCAGCCTAAATTATTAACTTATTAACACAGCATGGGGTTCCATGTCTGAACTGGGTGTGGAAGGCAGTGGCCTTACCCACTACACTAACCACTCCAACGAAGAAAGCGTTATAAGATTTCTGAAGTTATCACATTCCAACCATCATGTAGACGGCATACTCCCATATCTTAGATAGAGAACATCTGATAAAGAGAGCTGTAATGGTGTTTTGGTCAGAGCGTATCTACTCTCCCTTTAATTTCTTTCTGAACATGTGCATAAACACAACTAAGAAACACTAAACATTAAATGCCTATTTTAAGATTACAAAGACATTAAAATCTTATACATGAGTGACTGATGTAGGCAGTTGCTTACACTGACCCTTACACTAATATATTAGTGTAATATATATATTAGTGTAGGATTGGACTATAATTGAATATCAATATATATTGCACTATAAAATGTTTCAATAACAATGACATTTACTTTACACTTTTTCAATATAAATTACATACAGCATCTATCACTGACTGGTGGTCATTACAGGGCACTGCCATCAGTTCATTGCACTCAATGTTAAAGTTTGTTTAAAAATATTAATATTACAAAGCCAAGAGGTATTTGTTTGATGGTGAAGTCATGTTGCTTTCAGTTCTTGGCAGTGTTTCTTAGGCTTTTTTTATTGTTCATGTCAATATTGGAATTATATCGTATTGACTAATATCAAGAAATATATTGTGATATAAATTCTGGCCGTATCATCCAGCTCTATGTGCTGGTAGACAATCTGCGTTCATTTGCTTACCGCACATGAGCTATTTTGGTAAAGAGGTGACAGCACAGAACAGGAAACGCATCTTGGGCACCAATATATCACTCATCGCACATCAGCTATTTTGGTAGGGAGGCAACAGCACAAGGCAGGAAACGCACACTGGGTGCCAGTACTTCACAGGGCAGTGACCTGAGGCAAGGACCGAACCTAGGACCTCAAGATCCTGGAGCTGTGTTTCAGTGACACTATCTGTTGCATAACCTCAGGATCAATTTTTTTATATTATACACTTCTCTATGTAGATGATACAAACTGAACATCTGTGTCCACACCATTACAATATATTCTCAGAACAAAAAAAAGGTATGGTACAGGTACATTATTGTCACAAAAACTGTTGGTTAAAGGTTTTATTAAATGTACAAGAGCTGTGTAAAAGTCCAGTTGTGTTCCCTAAAGGCTGATGTTCAGAGAAAAGAGATCTGCAATGATGTATGATTAAAGTTATATGGAGTTATGCAGCAATGAACAAAGATATGCAAGAAGCCAGACTAACAAAAAGGAGCAGAGGTTTCTGGCTGTTTTCCCGCAGAAAAGGAGAAGGGAGCCTCAGCGTGAAGGCTGAAAACAATTAGGATTTGGTGGGGAATTTGTTTTGGTACAAGCAGGCCTAAAAATAAGTCAGGGGGCTTGTGTTGGGGCGGTGGGGGCTAAGTGTTGGGCTTGGAGTGGGGGCTGCTCTAAAAGATCTTCAAATCCGGACCTTTGATCCAGGTTCCAGGCCGGGATTTTTGATGATCAAACGACTCCCAGAGATGACACTGACTTGTGACCACAGAGCTTGAGGAGGCAGTCACTCAGTGAATGGGGTGTTGTTGATGAAGTGTTCTTTCTCTCTCTTTGTCTCTTTCAGGCACTGAACTTCATAAACCCAGATGTGTATTATCTCCATAACATGAAATAAGATGGTGCTCTCTGAGTCAATCCCAAGGGTCCAGCAGAGGGGGTACAACAGTGTGTTTTCTGACGGGATGAAGCTCCATCCAAAACATTTGGAAAGAGCTGAGATCTAGACCTCATCATTCAACATCAGTAGCTGACATCACCAGTGCTGAGGGCAGGATGCACTTACAGATGCACTTACTTAATAATGGTTAAGCTTGTGACCAAACTCATAATCACAAAACAAAACAGAAACAAAGAGAAATACGGCACGCAGAAACAGGGCTGGATGATATGGCTGAAATTCCTATGACAATATATTCCTTTATATCAATACAATATAATCCATTGTCAACATGAATAATATAAGCCACAGGAAAACTGCCAAAAAAGCCCACGATGAACATCTCTAACGTCACACTTCTGAAAAATGTATTTGCCAAATTTCTAAAATATCCTTCTATAAAACTATATAATATTTTATAAATAAATCCACCACCTTCTCTGTAAATAGATAGAAAAAATACATTGCAGTTTACAGTTCTCCTTGTTATTTATATTTATACTAATTAATTTTTTGTCACTTATTTCTATAATTCTTACTGCAAAAGCACATTTCTCTTGTGTATGTAATTTTTTTTGTTTTCTGTTTTGTGTTTGAATTTGAATTTAACTAAGAGGGCTACCGTATGTATATAACTTCCCCCAAATACATTTAAAATGTCATGCAGGGGGCTTTTAACTTCAAACAGCCGGCTCTCAGTGCTCCTAGCTTTCTCTGTTAAAAGCAACACTTGAATGTGAATTTTAATACATTTTTATTTTAAGCATTTCACAAAATGTTCATCACGCACCACACATCTCGCATCTATTTTTTCATATGCAACTGTTGGTGGCTGAAAGGAGGAGGAGCGAATGTGACCCGCAACCACTTCCAAAAACAATCATAAAGAAAACATGTGACTTTTAAAGAACAGTGACCTGTAATTAACAGTCAGTCACAGACGCTGTAGAATATGCCTACTGACATACTGGAAATGTGTTTAAAACTCATATCACCATTATTGAAACATACTGTATCATGATATACACTGCTATTGAATTATTGTCCGGCGCTACTCAGAACTTCGGTAATAAATAGGTTTAACCACATAGATTTAGCAAAGAACTGACAATAGGGCAGTGTTTTGAGTTATCAGACCAAGAGTAATCAGACAAAGAGTCACTGCAGGTGCGAGTCACTGCAAAGTGGTCGAGCCCAAGAAAAGCAAACTCATGAGTATTACGAAATATTAGATGATATATTTGGGGTCACAGCAATCAATCTAATCAGGATAAATATTATAAAACATAATAAATGAGCGTTACCACTTTTAGGTAATTAGTTATTATTATGTATGTGATCATAAAACCTTGGGAACCACATTCCCACCCACATTCCTCATTACAGTAAATGCTAGGAGCATTTTTTCTCAGCCATCCGTCATCCCTCTGTCCCTAGGACACAGCAGCTTTGTGGAGAGCCAAAGCAAATCTTTTCACAACAAATTTGCCGTCTAGACGCTGGCCATTAATTGCTAATTAAGTCCAGCTGCACGGCTCAGCCCGGGCTTAACGAAGAGACAGATGACACAAACCTGCTGCCAAGGCAACAGGGCCCAGAGATGGGTGCCAAGGCAACAGTGTGACCAGAGACAACCTGCCAAGTGAACTGCCATGATATTAACTATTTCATGGTCACATGCCAGGGTTGTTTTCAGGCTAAGAATCCCTTAGTTTGTGGCTCAAAAAGCATTTGTCTTGTGGTTGGGACACTGCTGTGAACATTTGAGGGTGATGTCAGGATAAAGGATGATTAGTTCTGGATCACAGACACGACTCCAACTTGTCTAAAAGACCACCCGGAACAACCACCAACCTGGGACTGTGATAAGCACATGATATCTAGCTTCTTTTTAAACTGCTGCTACTGCAAAGGCACTGGGCAGCTCAACATGCTTAGAGGAGACATCAAAGGGGCTCAAACCTGCAAACAACCCATCATAGGAACAACATTCAGACAACGGCGTCACTCGAAGCCCTAGATTAGGAGCATAATTAAAACATGGCCTCGTGTGAAACTAGCATTCAGTAACTTATGTTAAGTCATGTGGCTAAAAGCTAGCAAAACAAAAATGGAGGCTTTTTTACACTCAAAAACAGTGTAGTGACAGAAAAGCTGTTAAGTGAAAGTAAAACAGTTAACAGAAAGCTAACTAAGCAAGATAGATTTGATTAAAATGCCTTCCTGTCATAGCCAGACCATAGTGCTTTTTATTTATTTTTCATTTAAAGGTGAAAAACTATACCCTCCACAAATTAACAGTTTCCTTTAATGAGGCATATGTGACAAGCTTTGGTCAACATACCACAAAGATCAAACAACACAGCCCCATTCTCACCCTATCTAAACAGCCCTGTTCAGAACCACCGGTTTCAGAGCCTGTTCTTGTGCCCAGGATTGAGGGGTGAGGAGCAAGGAGCAGAAGCAAGGAGCAGAAGCTCTGATTTTTAGCCATCTTCTGTTGTTTTGCTCTATTGTTTGTCCTCAGTTTTGTCATGTTAATTCAGAACTCTTATTTCTCCAGTCTCGTTGTCTTTGTTTTACTCCGTTTAACCTCTCCTCTGTGCTCTCACATAAAAACAGGTGCAGCACTTTGATTGGTGATACTCAGATGAGGAGATGAGAAAACGCTGAAGTGGCTGCACCCTATGAAAGATGCAGAACCATATCTGAATGATTTGATTTATCCCATGTTTTCAGAATTAGGCATAAAAAATGTTTCTGTTGGGTTTTTTTTCAGTTTGTGGGTTGTTAGATTGCAGATCCCCAACCTAACCTAACATGCACTGAAAAAGTGACTAAAAGTGCCTAAAAAAATCAAAGACAGCTTATCATAATTGCAGTCAGATTTACTATAAGTTAGCTTAAAAAGAATATTATTTTATTGAAAGTTAGCAAATATAGCTTAGCATCACATGAGGGGAGTTTCTGTGAAACCTCAAAGGGTAAGAGAACAGTTTACAGAAGGAAAAGTTAAGCAAGATAACAGTTAGGAAGACATTAGGGCATTTTACCTAAAGCTAATATAGCAAGCAGCTTAGCAACTTTGCTTAAGGCTAGTTTAGCAAGACAACACAATGTGAAAGTTTACTAAAACATAGCTTCATATGAAAACATGAGGGGTCTTTAGAAAAAAATAGCCTACTAGAATAAGAGCAAAGTTTACAGAAAGACAGCTTAGCAAAATAAGAGTGTAGTTTACTCAAATCTAGAATTATGAGACAGAAGTTTGCCAAACAACATAGAACAGGACAGGTTTGTTTTCGGAACACCAGGGTGGGATTTTTTTATTGTAGGGTAGTGAAAATCACAGTGCGTGCTTTCTGTTCCCTAGCCAGGTAACCACTGAGGGTCACTGGACGAGATTTCAAACATTTATTTTAATTAACGGCCAATGTAGAACTGTTTGTTTTTTAATTGAAAGCTAGCCATAAAACATTTAAATTAATTAGCTAAGAAAAACGTAACCAAACCAAAAGTTTTTTTTGTTTAATAATTAAATGACAGCTTTACAACATGTGAGGCCATGTTTACATAAAGACCACTTAGCAAGGGGATTTTTTATTAAAAAATAATAACAGAACACAACATTTTACTGAGAGCTAGCTGAGAGCTAGCTTTCTACTTAAAAGACGTCTGTTCACTTGGTGGCCATTTTGCAGCAATTTTTCTGGCTTGTTCTCGCTACTGAGCTTACACAGATCTCTACAGTGAGGGGGCTGTCCCTATTAGCACCACAAAATAATCAACCCTCCACTGCTGGAGGCATAACTTGCAAGCTGATTGGATCTTTTTTTGAAAGGCGGGACTTTATCCATGAGCAAACCTCATGTTTCAACCAGTGACCCAGCTCCTCATTTTCTCCTTAACATTACGACACAGCCGCTGTACTAAACCTCTTTCAAACATGGCCACCTAAATGTGGAAGACCCACTCAATGGTTCATTCAGGGACCACAAAACAGTCTGACTCTCCATCAGATTATTGCTCCTATTTGGTAACTTTTTACGCCTTTAGGACCAATCAAAACAGAAGCCTTTTTGAATGCTACAGGCCACTCTGTGCTTTTGCTCTGCGATGAAAGCCATTAGGTCTGAGCTCTTACTGGAATCACAGTCATCAGCGACTGGGCTCTAACTGCACCCCTTTGAGAAAATTAAAAAGGAAAACAGCTAAAAAAAAAAAAAAAAAAAGAAAAGAGCAGAAAACTTGGCCCTGCCCCGAGGAGTCACAGCTGAAACTGGATTCAGACTGCATTCAGACCCTCGTTATGCTTTCCCAGAAATAAAGCAAAAGTGACCTCAGCGGAAAAGGCCGGCGAGGCGAGACACAACAGAGTGTTCGGCCACGTGGGCACCATAAGTACTGGTACACTACCTCTACAATTAGACCAAAGGTTTGTGGACAGCAGCTCATCTAACATTTCTTCATGATCATTTTTACTTGTTCTTTAGCAACAGCTTCAAACAGCTTCACCATGTTCGAGCACTGGCACATCAGAGCATTAAGTCTGTGGTGCTTTATCCTAAATCTGGAGAGGTTTGAAACATGATTTTACACCATATTTGTTTTTGTAGTTAGAAGAGAAAATATGCACTGTATTACCAAAAGTTTAAGGATACACACTTGTCCGGTTTTCTTATGAAATGAAAGGTATTAATAGAAAGTCTATTTCTTTTTTGCTGCAGTAACAGCTTCTACTCTTCTGGGAATGCTTTAGACTAAATATTGGAACACTGCTGTGAGGATTTAATGGCAGCTACAAGTGCACAAGGGTAGGTCCAGAGCACCTTTAGTTTCATGCTTTTCTCTGGAGATTATACAAGCTGAATACTGGCACTGAAAGTATTGGCATCGACACGGCTTTTCTGTTTTCTCGGGAATTTCCATCGACTCAAACAAACAGCACACATCATCGATTCACGTCACTCGCAAACAGAGAAGGAAAAAGAGAACGAAAAAGGGGGAGACTTGGCTTACACTCTGCATTCCAGGCTCAAAATAAATGTCAACTGACTGTGCTCTAACGCTGAAGTAGGTGACTCTGTAGGTAAAACGAATTGGGAGTCAGGATTTGAAAATAAAACAATTAACCGGGAAAAAAGTCCCAACCCCTATATTCAGCCTTCCTACCAAAAGCAACTTCGATAAGCCACACAGATGGAGGTGTGCATGGCTGGCTCATGTCTCATTCACAGGTAAGAAAACACCTACCTGCTAAGTTCATCTATATCCATCCAGCCTCTTTTAGTTGGAAGCCTTCTCTACCTTCTTTTCTTGGTTATGCATCTTTACCCCTCTCTGCCTCCAGACACTGGTCTCTGTGCATGTGTACAGCACATGTGCATGGGGGGACGGGTGATGTAGTAGAGAGGCAGGTAAAACCATCCAATAATTTAATTTGGTCCGAATTAAATTCCTGGAAGATGTTTTTGTTGTTGTTTTATTTAACAGTCCTTGGGCAATTTTTTTACGTCATCAGAGCACTTGACTTAGAGTATATATTACTCTAAGATACACAGTAAAAAATGTCTGTGAATTTTATGGTGGAAAACTGTAAAACCATGACTGTAAATGACTGTAAACTCTAAAAAGGTTGAAAACAATTTCTGTAACAGTGAAATACCGTAAATACTTTTATCAGCCAAAATACAGTTTTTTACATCTTTTTACTGTAAAATATACATTATTTCACTGTTAAACACACAAATTAGGGGCGGTACAAGTGTCCAAGGACTGGGAGGAGCTGAGACTCAATAGGGAGCTCCCAGCATGCTTTGTTTCTCCATATTTTCTGTGATTTTCAGAGTTTCTTTGTTTTCTTCTGTCTTTGAGACTTATTGACTTTGGTGTGTGTGTTTGTGTTTCTGTGTATGTTATGACGAGATGTGTGTTGGTCAGGGAAGTTCACCATCAGCCTGTGTTCCGTGTGTGGCACCCAGATACCATACATTTCTTTAGTCCTTTCCATCTCCTTTTAAGGGCTGAATATAGGATGCAGTTTGGCTGTATCTAAATATGGCTATATCTCAGTCTCCTTTCTCTAATTTGTCACACAATTTACAAGTTAACTTTACTTTAATTTACTTTGTTATTTTTAGGTAAATACCATGTTTTTTTACAGTGTATATCTGTTTTTTGAACCTCCTTAAAACCGGTCTTAAATGTTAAATTTATGATTGCCAAAAACGTGACCGTATATTGTATGGTGAAATTCTGGCAACCACAGCTGCCAGTATTTTACCGTAAATTTTATGGATTTTTTTTTTACAGTGTACTCTTAATATATATATATATATAAGGGTAAACAGACATTACACACTAAAAGCTGTATAATACAGCCTTGTTTGGGTGTGTTCTTTCTAGACGTGTGTGGATTATGTGCTATCAAATCCTTAAAGCAATTTTTCACAGGAATGCCTAATTGAGCCCTAAGCATTTGAGAGGCTTTTTGGGATCTGGCCTCACTGATGAAAGGCTGAATGCAATTAAAAGTTCACAGCAATCATCCTGTTTTCATTCCCACCGACGGCTAATATTACTCACTGAATGTAAATAACTGCAATTATCACGGTTTGAAAGTTACAGCATCCACCAAATTTAGGGACTGAAGTGCTGTGCCACACATAACCTTGCAGTTAGCCGTCTGCCTGAGTTTGGATACATTTCCACGTGAAGTGATCCGAAAACAGCAAAAATAAGTCAATATTACCAATATAATATTATCAATATTTGGAGCAGAAATAGAGCAATATCCTCATTTTGGTTCATGTTTTTCAATGTTTGGGGTCCTCTCCGTTGTCTAAAACAACTTCAGATGCCTAAGGCCTTAAGCAGAGTGAGAGAGAGAAAGACTAGCACACCAAATCTGATTTTAAAAAGTCAGATTTGGTGCAATTTGTGCTGTTCACACAGCGACACAAATGACACACCCATGTCACATGCAGAAACAGATTAGATTTGGGCCACTTTTACTTGCTGTGTGAACATAGCCTTAGGCACATATATCTATATAATATTGATAACCACGATCATTTTGGCCACTATAATCATAATATTAAATGTTCATACAGTTCATACTGGTGGACTCAAGGTATGCATTACTTTAAACTCAACCCACAACCAATCACAGCAGGGTTCCGATAAACAATGGCTCCACAGTCTAGAGTAGAGGAGAAGATCAAATGAACAAGCCTTTGTTTTGGAATGTCATTACTGCTGGCACTGGATCAGCAGCACGTCTACACCTACAGCTCTAATACAGTAAGGCCAAAAGTCTGTGGACGCCGCATTCAATACAGCTTCTGAAATGAAAGGTATTAATCTGGAATTTGCTCCTCTTTACTGCAGTAAGGGAAGACTTTACACTAGCTGTCAGAGCCTTGATGTCACTTAGACACGATCACAGTTTCACTGCTCGATTAATCTCCACTGCCCGGTACCAGGGGGCTTTATGCTCTTAGCTTGGTGACCTTATATGAGCTTATATGCAGTCGCTCCAGAGATGATTTCAACATCACTATAACGAAAACAAGCATATTTCTGTATAAAAAAGTATATTAATTATAATGCATTACATACTAAAGAAAACTGATGAATAAATTTGTTGCAAAGTAACATCAAAGTAAATACTGATGACATCAAACAGTCTCCTAGTAACAGACAAGTACAATAACACTCACAGCATGATCTTAATTATAACCTTTTATTGGTTACCATGATTATTATAATCTCAAATTAATGACTAATTACCAGCTGCTAATGTTAATGATGTTCAATAAGCAGCATGTTTTTAAAAATAGAGCACCATTGAAAACAGAGAGCGAGAGAGAGAGAGAGAGAGAGAGAGAGAGAGAATGTAAGAGAGAGCAAAACCAACAAGGACAGAAAGAAAGAACAAATGGAGAAAGCAGAGAGAAAGAGAGACAATCACAAGAGAGAAAAAACAAAACAGACAGAAAGAGAACAAATGGAGAAAAGGGAGAGAAAGTGAAAGAGTTAGAGGGAGAGAGAGAGTGTGAGAGAGAGACAGAGAGATAGAAAGAGAGAGAAAGAGAGCCATAAGAGAGAGAAAAACCAAAAGAGAACAAATGGGTGAATGGAAAAAAGAAAGAAAGAAAAAGTGAAAGAAATGAAGAAAAAAGAAAGAGAATAGATAGAAAAGCAAAAGACAAAGTGGAAAACAGAGAAAAAATAAACAATAAGATGAGAGACAGAGAGAGAGAGAGAGAAAGAGCGAGAGAGAGAGAGCACTCTGCAGTATTAACTCCAGCATGTCCCAGCATGCACTGAGCCATCACAGTATCATTCACACACTACAAGAGCAGAGTCATTCCATGTCTGCTGAACGTACACACACACACACACACACACACACATGATACAACATGAAATAAAATGGGAGACAGCATGATGGTCCCCATGCTCATAGTCACTCAATTTTGGCCATGGTCAGTGAGGTCAGCTGATGTAGTCAGGGCTTAACTTGTCCCAGCTCCCAAGATGCACCGAGTTTTTTCCATGACCTCGAAAAAAAACACGGCCCATGGCTCTGGTTAATTGGGCAGCGTCCACCAGAGCCTGATAACACACACATATGGTTCTGATCTGTCTCTCTCTCTTTCTCTCTTGCGCACACACACACACACACACACACACACACACACACACTGAAAAAGGCCAATAAACCTAAAGTTGGCTTCCTCTGAGGCGTTCTTGTGTGAATTTCAGTGTGTGGCTAACCATGAGCGATGTGGCTCACACTCCACACACACCCTTCACAGGTACTCCACACACATTCCTCACACACTCCTCACTGTCTACACAGTCCACACACACTCCACATTATTCACACAATTCCAAAAGGGAGAACAGTGACAGGTAAAGAATAAAGAGGGATAAAAACTAGCATATGTTTCACTCTACACACATCAGTGAGAGTGAGAGAGAGAGAGAGAGAGAGAGAGAGAGAGGAGGAAGAGGAATGTGGGAGGCTACAAGACTACAATTACCATGGTAATAGCCCTAAACCTCTACAGTCCCCAGAATATCATGTAAACCCAAGAGTGTACAGCTCAAAGATTCCCTGTGTCACAGGCATTTGTGAAATCAATGTACCCTCCATACAAATCCAAATAACCCTCCAAACAATATTCCCAAACTCCACGTACAACCCCAATTTCAATGAAGTTGGGATGCACTTACATTCCCCACATTCTACACACTCCACAAACAAATGAATATGAAAGCCAGTTCATATTAAAGTCAAGAATTTGATTTATGGAAAAGGAATCACATGACCTGGATGATAGATTCCACCTCAACACTGGGAGAGCAACACTGGCATCAAATAACACTGATATTAAATAACAACTCTATATAATAACACAGCTCTTCAAACAACAGAACACAGTAGAGTTGCCTCTGTCCAGTTCTGTTTGATGTTAAGGGAGAGTTCAGCAAAGGGCAGACGTTTTGATTTCGCTTTCTTCATGTGAAGAATAGCATCATATTACACCTTCCCACTCTCAAATGTCCTAAATCACTTTGTAGAAAAGCAGCTGCTCTGGATCATGTGCATCCTGTAGTGATGTCCCCAATATCGACAACAGCTCTACAGTCATCTCCAAACTCAGCCTCAACGTCAACCCAAGGATTAAATCCAAAGTCAGCTCAAGCTTCATCGTCAAAGCCAACTCATGTTAACCCAAGTATCAACTCCTATGTCAAGTCCAATAATGTTAACATTCCAGGTCACCTTAAACCTTAACACCAACATAAACTCATACACATATCAGTTCAAACATCAACCCCAACAGCAATTTCAGCAACTCCAGTATCAACTCAACCTTCAACTCCAATGTCAACTCAACCATCACATCCAGTGGCAACTCAACTATTAATTCCAATGTCAACTCAAATGTCAACTCAAATAATAACGCCAATATCAACTCAACCATCAACTCCAATGTCAACACAACCATTAACTCCAATTCCAACTCCAAGCACCAACTCCAAGGCATCAACTCCAACATTAAATCAACCAAAACCTTCAACGTCAACTAAAACATCAACTCAACACCTTCTATGATCTCAAGTCCAGCCTCAATTCCAAAGGTCAACTCAACCATCAACAACAAAATCAAATCCAACATCAACATCAAAGTCACCTCAAACATCAACTTCAATGTTAATTCAAGCATTGAGTCTTAACATCAACTCAAGCATAAACTCCCAATGTCAAATCCAACCTCAATCACACGCTCAAATCCATTGTCAACTCAAAATTCAACTTGAGCATCAGCTACAACATCAATTCTAGAACCAACTTCTATGAGGTCCAATGTCAACTCCGAACACAACTTGAGCAACTACTTCAACATCAACTCCATTGTCAACTCCAACATCAACCCATCAACTCCATTGTCAACTCCAACATCAACCCATCAACTCCACAATCAACTCCATCTTCAACTCCAATGTCAGTTCTACCATCAACTTAAATGTCAACTCAAACATCAACTCCACCATCATCTTCAACGTCAACTAAAACATCAACTCCAACACCTTTTAGGACCTCAAGTCCAGCTTCAATTCCAAGGTCAACCATCAACTCAACCATCAACAACAGAATGAAATCCAACGTCAACATCAAAATCACCTCAAACATCAACTTCAATATTAGTTCAAGCATCAACTCCATTGTCAACTCCACTATCAACCCATCAACTCCAACATAAACTCCATTGTCAATTCCAACATCAACTCCAATATCAACTTTAGCACAAACACCAATATGAACCCCATCAACTCCAACATCAACTTCATTGTCAACTCCACCATCAACCCATCACTGCAACATAAACTCTATTGTCAACTCTACCATGAACTCCAATGTCAGTTCCATTGTCAACACCACCATTCACCCCATGATGAATTCCAACATCAACTCCAATGTCAACCTCATCAACTCCAACTTAATCTTCAACGTCAACTCCAATGTCATCTCCACCATAAACACCAATGTCATCTCCAACATGCACACCAATGTCAACTCCCACATCAACTCCAACGTCAACTTTAATATCAACTCCAATGTCAACTTTATCATAAACACCAAAGTCAACTCCCCCATCAATGCCAACTTCAATATCAACTCCAATGTCAACTTCAACATAAACGCCAGTGTCAACTTCAACATCAACTCCAATGTCAACTCCAATATCAACTCCAATGTCAGCTTTAGCATACACACCAATGTTTACTCCCCCATTAACTCCAGTGTCAACTTCAACATAAACACCAATATCAACTCCAACAGAATTTCAAAAATCAATGTCAACAGCAACTCCAGCACCAATCCAACGTCAACTCCATAGTCCACTTCAACATCAACTTAACCATCTCAGTACCAACTATATCAACTCCAGCGTCTAAGCTAAAAAATCAACTAATACCTTAAAATAAACTTAACTTCAGCTCTACACATTTTCAGCTACAATTTCAAACTACACTTCAAACTAGGGCAAAATCCCGATTCCAAATACCAACTCTAACTGCATCTCCATCCTCACAAGTAGAATATGCTGAGAACACACATACTGCCTGTCTATAACACACACTTTCATGTCCTTGTCACTTACACATTTGCTTTCAGACTCTGCCCTGTACAGTGCAAAAGGGGGTTATCTGTGTACAAGCTTGAGTCCTGCAGCACAACCCAGTTCAATCCAAAACACTGATTTCTGAGCAGCATCCGCTTCTGTGGAAAATCATTAATGTCACAAGAGGAACACAAACATACGGTAAGTCGGGGAGAAGTAGGTTGAGGCGGGAGTAGGGGGTGGTGGTGTGTGGGGGGGCTCTCTTTCAGTTTCCCTCGACAGCAGCTCCACAACACCATTATTAGCTCCACTGACCACATAGGCTCATTTTTTAGTTCTGCAACTACAGACTGCAGTCAACACATTGCTCTGCATACTTATTTAACCTCCATTCACCCTGTGTGAATTATTTGGGTGGTGGATCATCCTCAGCACTAACACTGATGTGGTGGTGGTATGTTTGTGTGTGTTGTGTATGTGCAAATTAGTGTGTATATACACGATCCACCGTAACATTATGACCACCACCTTCTTTCTACACTCCTGGTCCATTTTCTGAGCTCCACTGACCTGACAGGAGCACTTTGTCACTTTGTGTAATATCCAGCTAACAGGCATCCTTTGTTCACTGATGAAGGACTAGAGGGCTCTGACTTTAAATCTACAAGGTGGACCATCGAGGTAGGTGTGTCTAACAGAGTGGACAGTCAGTGGACTCAGTGTTTAAAAACTCAAGCAGCACTGCTGTTTGTGATCCACTCGTACCAGCACAACACTGCAGCATGAGAATGGTCCACCACCCAAATCGTACCTGCTCTGTGGTGGTCCTGTGGTGGTCCTGACCACTGAAGAACAGGGTGAAAAAGAACAAACAACGTATACACAACAAGAGGTGGACTACAGTCTGTAATTGCTGAACTACTGCAAAGTGCTCCTGTCGTGTTAGTGCAACTAAGAGAATGGACCGGGAGTGTAGAAACTAGCAAGTCATAATGTTATGGTTGGTAGACATATATATACAGTGAAGATATATATCATATATGAATTGAAAACATAAGGTTTTATTATAGAGTAATATACAATGTTTTATTGAACATATGCAACCTGTTTTGGGAATCTGTTTTGAACACTACAGGCCTCCACACCTTTTGTCATCATGACAGATTACAAGTGAGGAAATCTTGACCCAGTTCTCTGGGCAAAAGGGAGTGAGAGAGAGAGAGAGTACCATTCTACATTCCAGCTTCCTTGGTGGTGTCGAGTAACACTTGTCCTCAATGAGCTCTTTGTGTTTAACTCAGGCTTCGCTGAGAAACTTTGCGGCTTGTTTAAACACTGAGATAAAACCTGCTGAAGCTTTAGATCTCAATATAAAACATCTCAGGGAAAAGGTCCTTCATTGAAATGGGAGCTTTACTCAATGGAGCTTTTAACCCTTAGTAGCTTTACAGCTGAACTTATTTAAATTTGGCTTTATTGCATAATTGTTACAATGTTATTATATCATTGTAAACATGTATTTACAAAGGAACTATTATTATAAATTAAATTAATATTCAAATGACATCATGTATTAATTCACTAGTGTTTACAGTGTTACATAATTACATAATTATATAGCAGTTATGTAAATTTGTCCTGTTTACAGTCTGTATGCGTGGTGGATACAGCAAAGGTTTAGTAAAAAATTACACGCATAAAACACACATTAGCCTAGGGTACCAAGAGTCCACCCTAGAGCCATAAAGTCACTTCAGCTTGGAGGGGGAATTGTGATCGGTACCGTAATGCAGCTCTACCTGGTATATTTGTAGGTGATTCGGAGTGGTGTTTGTTATCCATTAGAACTAATCATGCAACATTAGTACCTGACATCACAAATGCTCTAATGGCTACCACCATTTGTCACAGCAATGTTCATTTATCAATCATTTATTTACTTTTTTGCTGCATTCATTTTACACATAGAATGGTCAGTTTCCCAAATGAAACTGGACTTCAAACTTGATAAAACTGAATACAATTCAGTGTAAACACTGCCAATGCAAACACAGAAGTATGTTATTTCAGTTGCATAACATACATTCCGATTACCCAAAACATTTAGGTGGCCTTCTTGTTTCTACACTAACTGTCCTTTTGATCAGCTCCGTTGACCATACACTTAATGAACAGGAGCATCACAGAGCAGGTATGATTTGGGTGGAAGATCATTCTCTGTGCTGACGTGGTGGTATGTTAGTGTGTGTTATGCTGGTATGAGTGGATCAGACACAGCAGTGCTGCTAGAGTTTTTAAACCAGTCATTGTCACTGCTGGACTGAGGAGTCCACCAACCAAAAATATCCAGCAAACAGCATCCCGTGTGCACTGATTAATGACCAACACAAACTGTGCAGCAACAGATGAGCTACTGTCTCTGATATCAACAAGGTTGAGTGGACTGTGAGTGGAGACAAAGTTTAAAAACTCTAGCAGCAACACATACTAATACACCCATTACCTTATCAGTGAAACTGCAGCGCTGAATCATACCTGCCCTGTGGTGGTCTTGTGGGGGCAAAGTATATAGAGCAACAGCTGCACTATAGTCTATAATTGTTGAACTACAAAGTACTCCTGTATGGTAAAGCAAACAATGAGTGCAGAAAAGAAAGAGAACATTGTAATGTTATGGTTGAGCAGTGTATATTTGAAGGCAAGTCCTTCAAGTCTATTGTAAACATTGCTCACTACACAAGTTCAGTTACGTAACATGTGTAGTGTAGAATACAGCCTCCAGGTCCCTGCACCACATTCCTAAGCTTTTATGCAAATTAATTTAACACGAGTCCTTTTCCAGAACAGAGCCCACAAACCCAACTCTAGTCTTAAACTGCACAGATTCTGAAACCTAAGCCATTCCTAAAGAGCTTCCCAAAGATTGTGTTTAATGCCCAAAACCGGGCTCAAAAGCTAGGCATTAAAAAGCTTGTACTCCACTGCAGTTGTGTAAGACTTTGCGTGACTTAAAAATATGTTAATCTGAGTTTTGGTGTGTGTGTGTGTGTGTGTGTGTGTTGGGTGGGTGATGGGGGAGGGGGGGCAGAAGAAGGGGGGAAAGACAAAAAACAAACAAACAAAAATAAACGTTCTTATGAGAAGGGTAAAAAAGAAGAGGAAGGGGTGAAAAAAATAGCCTATCAGATTACAATAACACAAGGAGGCCACGCCCACTCCCCCCCCCCCCAACTCCTCGCCCCTCCCTCCAGTAAGCATCGCGTGAGAGCGCCCATGGCTCGCGCGACTTGATTATGATTAATGCAAGACGCGCGCGCGCACACATTTATTTATATATGTATATGCCACATTTATTTATACACCCACGTGTTTGTATTCATGTGCTTGTTGTGGTATGTTTCTGTGCTTTTGTGTGTACGTTTCTATTTATAATTAAATACAGTCTTGATTTGAGGTTCAAAATTGTCATTGGTCGCTTTTCCTCGTAAAATGTGGCCACATAGTCCATAATGTTTTTATGACCGAATGGGGACCTCAGGTCCTCACAATGTATGACAACATTCATAGACTACATACATACGCACATGTCGTAAAACCGCAGATTACACATTACACAGGTAAAATTAATAAAGACAAACACGTATAAATGACGCGAACTATATAACGCCTATATCGCACACAAACATACCTTAAAGCGTGCTTTACGCCTTTTCTAATATAAAACACTAACCAAGCTGTCAAAGCGGCTCTGTTGACAGTTCGTTCACAGCCAAAACGCAAACACATGTCAAAAAACTCAATGCCTGCAAAGCACACGCCTGATTTGTTTTGTTTTTTCTAAAAGAAGTTAAGAACAGCGCGGTAAGTCGTCACAACCTTCGTGTAAACGACACAAGGTTGAAAAGTTGCACTAAAGTCAAGAAGAACCAAGCTAAGTTTCAAGTACACGCTCACGGACAAAACACTGTCTCATACTCTCCGTCATTCTTTCGCTTCTTTCACTCTCTTTCTTTATACTATGTCCCGTATGTCCCCGCCTCTGCGTGCACTCACATTTTCTGCACGGGCTTCTTCCTCTTCTTGCCCGCGTAGGTGCCTCCGGTGCCTCCGGTGCCCAGCATCGTGTCTTCGACTCGTGCGTCCTTTCCTTCTTCTTCTTCTTCTTCTAACGTGAGCTCGCTCCAGCGCCACACATGTAACTCTTAGCGTCCGCGCGAGAGCCTCACACAACAACTTGTGTTCTCTCAGGTCTCAGTCGCGTGGAAGAACGAGAAAACGTAGCATACGTCCAACCACGACGAGGAAACGAAGAGAATCGAAGTAAAACGAAGAAAAGCGAAGACGCCGAGAGCGTTTCTCGCCTTCTCCTGTGGACGGCAATGGCGTGAGCTGAGCAAATTTTCCTTCTTCCTCTCTCTCTCTCTCTCGCTCTCTCTCTTTCTCTCACTCACTCATATTTCTGTTCTTTTTTTCCTGTACTTGTCACTCTCATCGGGGGAATCTCTCTAGCCAATCAGGGGCTCACATTACTGTCCAGGGCGTGACTTAGACGTCATCAGCGAAGTCGGATTGGCTCAGAAGTTATGAAGGCTATTAAAAAAAGAGAGAGCGAGAGAGAGCAGGGGATCTCAAGGTGAAGAGATGAAAAAAATAAAAGCAAATTATGGCCTTAAAAATAAAAAAAAAACTAAAATGGTATTGATGTTAAAATGTTAAATTACGCTAATAATAAATAAAAATAAATATAATGAAATAACTGTGGTTGTAAATTATGATATAATAAAACTACAACAACTTAAATTTGACTCAATAATAATACAACAATAGTACAATTTAACATAATACAATGTAGTTTTTTTTTTGTAGATTATAATGTAGTATAATGTAATGTATAATGTTCCTTTTTTCCTTTTTTTCCTCACTCCCCCAAATATAACAGATGTTGTATATGGTGTAATGATATTAAAAATGAGATTTAGTTTAGGAGAGTTGGCATATTTCTTTTTCTTTTTCTTTTGTATTTAACCTGTTATTACACCTTCATAGCAATACACACATGAAATCATAAGCTAATAAGAACTGTAAATATTTTTTCTAAGAATTTTGTTCAGTTAATGGTCAGAAAACAAACTAAAGAAATTAGATTAATTTAATTAAGGAGACCTTAATTAAAATATTCATTAAAAATCCTTGTAGCATTGAATTAATAACTACTAGACTGTAGATGACGACCTCATTCAAGAACATGTATAGGAAAATTTCAACCTTTAGAACCTTAGCATTTAATTGTATTGGATTTAAATATATTAAATTATTACCAAGCAGTCATAACATTAAAAATGTGCCTATTATTGTGTAGGTACACTTTTACCACCCACAAAAAGAAAACAACGTGGCATACTGAGGAAGGAACTTAAGACATGGCAGCTATAAACGTGTCATGTCGTATCTGCTGCCATTATCCTTTAAGTCACGTAAGTTGTGAGGTGGGGTCTCCATGGGTCTGGCTTGTTTTTCCAGCACATCCCACAGAGGCTTGATCAGACTGAGATCAGGGGATTTTGGAGGGCAAGTCAACACCTTGACCTCTTTATCATGCTCCTCAAATCATTCCAGAACCATTTATCACTGTCATTAGGGAATACACGAAGGTCAGGACCCAAGGTTTTCCTAGATAACTTACATATATGCATCCCACCATCCATGTAATATGAAGAAAAACAGAATTCATTAAACTAGTCCCCCTTCTTCCATTACTTCATGGTCCAAATCTGATGCTCACTGTCCCAATGTACATGGAACATCACAGTATAAGGAACTGACCATACTGACCATACAGGAGTGTCCATTTGTTGCTCTGCACACTATGCCCTGCCCAGCCCCCACCCCCCCAGATGTGATTTGGGTGGTGTAACATCGTCAGCGCTACAGTGATGTGGTGGTGATGTGTTAGTGTGTGCTGATATGATGGATTAGGCACAGCAATGCTGCTGGAGCTTTTAAATCCCCAGTGTCACTCCTGGACTGAGAATTATCCACCAGCCAAGAAAATCCATGTGTAGTAGTGTAGTAGTGGATAAGGTTAATAATACACAAAGAGTTGAGCACTGAGACAAGGCCTTTCTGCCAGTAAGTGTCATTTATTGTCCTAATAAGGCTTTAGGTAATAAGGGAACAAGGCAATATCTGAGCTTGTTGTATGATGATGATGATGATGAGTGGCAGAACCTCATCCACCAACACACAAGTCTCCCAGAAGGTGGATACTGCTCTGCCCCATCAATCGTCACACACCAGACACAGAAAAAAAACCCCAAACAATCAAAACAACAACCCCCACCCCACAACACACACCTATGACACAAAACCACAAAACAACAGACATGGGGAGGCGGCTGTGCATGCTGGGATTTCCCCCCGTGAGAACCCCACTGTGCTACATTATGTACAGTGTGCTTATGAAAGGATATTATAGTGCATTTTAACACCTGCAATTACAAAGTGTTATGTATTTAGCTATATCTATTTATGAGTCATTTACTCGATTTACCGTTCAATCTATGTCCATATCCTCACCCATATTCATGAGCTTTGGGTAGTGACTGAAAGAATGAGATCACAGGTACAAGCGGCTGAAATGAGTTTTCTGGACTCTCCCTTAGAGACAGGGTTAGGAGCTCAGACATTCGGGAGAGACTCGGAGTAGAGCCGCTGCTCCTCCACGTCGAGAGGAGCCAGTTAAGGTGGATCTGGCATCTGGTCCGGATGCCTCCTGGACGCCTTCCTGGTGAGGTGTTTCGGGAATGTCCAACGTGGAGGAGACCCCGGGGAAGACCCAGAACACGCTGGAGAGACTATATGGGCCTGGGAACACCTTGGTATGCCCCCGGAAGTGCTGGAAGGAGGAGGAGGAGGTCGGGGTTTCTTTACTCAGACTGCTTCCCCACGACCCGGACCCGGATGAGCGGTGGATAATGGATGGATAGATGGTTACCAACACATTGAGAACTTGATGTCCACAACACACTCAAAACAAAGCAGGGAAAAGACATGTTTACCTCTGTGTTACTTCAACTTTGTTTTATTTACACTGTTTAATCATTTGGGAACTGAGAATTAAAACTGTTGAAGTTTGCCCTGTCTGGTTTGATTCAATACTTCAGCTGGCCCTGTGGTCCCTGTTGTCTCATTCTTCTCTTCAGACTTCTGTACTGCAGACAGGTCAGTCAAGTACAACACCTGTGTGTCCAAAAACCCAGTGCTGCAATCTATTTTTGTGTGGTTTTGTTATCGCAGCCCTATTTACAACAAGCTGAAATCACTACCTTGCAGCATGCGGCAAGCACAAACTTTGTAATGTTTTCAATGGTGCTGTTAAAATTAACACACATTCACGTATATGGAAATTTAATGCATTCGTTTTTTCTAACACTAATTAATTGTTGGGCTGCACGGTGGCGCAGCAGGTAGTGCCGCAGTCACACAGCTCCAGGGACCTGGAGGCTGTGGGTTCAAGTCCTGCTCTGGGTGACTGTCTGTGAGGAGTGTGGTGTGTTCTCTCTGTGTCTGCGTGGGTTTCCTCCGGGTGCTCCGGTTTCCTTCCACGGTCCAAAAACACATATCGGTGACTCAAAAATGTCCGCGTGTCACCCTGTGAAGCACTGGCGCCCCCTCCAGGGTGTGTCCCTGCGCTCAGTGATTCTGGGTAGGCTCCAGACCCACCGCGACCCTGAACTGGATAAGTGGTTACAGACAACGAATGAATGAATAATTAATTGTTTTACCAAATTTGGCTGCAATTTCCTCTGATAACTCACAATTTTTACACTCTAGTGAAGTATTAGCAGTTTTATGTAGCGAACCATTGTTGTTACATCAGAAGGTACATATTATTTTTGCTGAAATACTGAATTCTCTTTCACACCTTTCCCTTCTTTCTCTCTCTCTCTCTCTTTCCCTCTCTCTCTCTCTCTCTCTCTCTTTCTTTCTCTTGGTCCTTCTTGCACACACATATATGCACGCACACACACACACACACACACACACACACGCACGCACACACACACACACACACACACACGCACACACCCACTACATACAGGGAACACCCCATTTTGAAGATGTTCTGACTAATACATTATGACCATCACAATTTGGACCTTGTCAAAATGGCTCTGAACTGTATGCCTGCCCTTTATTCATGTTTCCATCATCAATTTCAATAAATGATTGTTCCCTTGCTGCCTAATGTATCCCACCCCTTCACATGTGCCGCTGTATTTGGATAATAAATGTTGATCACGTCACCTGTCAGTGGTTTAAATATTGTGGCTATTTAAATTCGGTAGAAATAAACATGAAGAAAAAAATGTTGTAATTAATTAAGCACTCAGCATATATACTTGATAATTATTTCTTCATCGTATACTGAACCAGGTTTCAGTAAACAAGGCTAGCTCTTTAATTTTACAGCACAGGAGATACGGAGACATTTACAGTAGTTACTTTAATTACTGAATAATTAATGACACCTACTGAATAATTCGTTTGTATGCTGAATGATTCATAGTTTTTGTTTTGAATATTCTGCAGGCATTATTGAATAATTTATCACAGACAGTGTATATTGCTCAGCAGACACCTGTTCATTTATTATACTGAGAGGTTTCTAAAAACGTATTGTATTGAGTCACCAATTTACTAGTTATTATAGTATTAATAAAATATTAAATAAAACATTTAGAGTAAAATGTTTATATTTCTAAATTTTGTACTTACACAGTGGCACAGTGGTGCAGCAGGTTAGTGTCGCTGTCACACAGCTCCAGGGACCTGGAGAGTGTGGTTTTGAGTTCCGCTCCGGGTGACTGTCTGTGAGGAGTTTGGTGAGTTCTACCTGTGTCCGCGTGGGTTTCCTCCGGCTGTGCTGGTTTCCTCCAATGATCCAAAAATACACGTTGGTAGGATGATTAGTACTCTAAAGTATCTGTAGGTGTGAGTGAATGTGTGAGTGTGTGTTGCCCCTCCAGGGTGTGTTCCTGCCTTGCGTCTAGTGATTCCAGGTAGGCTCCGGACCCACCGTGACCCTGAACTGTATAAGTGGTGTGTATAATTGTTCTCCAATAAAAAAACGTGTATCTCCTCCTCTCTTGTGAATTTTTAGTTTACGACATCTTTTGAGCACAGCAACTGTCCTTTACATTGTGTGAAAATTCCATGATGAATGAACGAACAGAAATGCTTCAGAATGACTTTGAATTAAATGTTTTTACATTGGGCAGCACGGTGGCGCAGCAGGTAGTGTCGCAGTCACACAGCTCCAGGGGCCTGGAGGTTGTGGGTTCGATTCCCGCTCCGGGTGACTGTCTGTGAGGAGTTGGTGTGTTCTCCCCGTGTCCGCGTGGGTTTCCTCCGGGTGCTCCGGTTTCCTCCCACAGTCCAAAAACACACGTTGCAGGTGGATTGGCGACTCAAAAGTGTCCGTAGGTGTGAATGTGTGTGTGTCTGTGTTGCCCTGTGAAGGACTGGCGTCCCCTTCAGGGTGTATTCCCGCCTTGCGCCCAATGATTCCAGGTAGGCTCTGGACCCCCCACGACCCTAAATTGGATAAGCGGTTACAGATAATGGATGGATGGATGTTTTTACATTGTCTTTTGAAAGTTAAGAAGGTTTTAATTTCTTCTATAAAGTTGCAATCTTGGAGTATCTTTGGACTGTGATGATATAATGTACTCTCTCTCTCTCTCTCTCTCATATATATATATATAGCGTCTGGAGACAAAGTTTATTGATATTCCCTTAGGCCTTTATTAAGTAAACTTTAAGTGACTTTTCTGTCCTTGTGCAATTATGTGGGTGCTTTTTGTTTGTAAATGTGTGACTACAGCAGGTTTGTCGTTAAACACATGCACACACACACACACACACACACACACACACACAGAGAGACACAGAATTAGGTGGAAGGATAGATTCAGAGAGAGAGAGAGAGAGAGAGAAAGAGAGAGAGAGAGAAAGAGAGAAAGAGAGAGAGAGAGAAAGAGAGAGAAAGCTAATGTTTGGAATTGGTTCAACAATCCAAATATAAAACAATGCAACAAAGCCAGTGCTCCATTGTCTCTTAGTAACTGCTGGCTTTTATGTGTGTTCAGTTTCCTCATATTTTCTGATCCACAGCCAGCACTGATCCCTGCCCTTTCACCCGTAAACCTCTAGATGTTATTTACTTCTATATTTTGCTCACAAAAAATAAAAATATTAATCAAGATGAATTGCATTCACATTATTTCCTTAGCTTTGCCCATAAATATATAACAGTTTCCATCCAAAAAAAGGAAGAAAAAAAATCTTACAAATATATGTTCAATATTTTTCATCTGTCAACATTTATCCTTAAATGGTGCATTGTTTACAACTTAAGTGGTGTACCATCTGCATTATGTCTCTCTCTCTCTCTCTCTCTCTCTCTCTCTCTCTCTCTCTCTCTCTCTCTCTAACTCTCTCTCTTTCAAAAGTTCAGCCCAGTTCTGTTTCTCTACCAAAACATTCCATACCGTTTTAGATTATTCAACAAAAACTTTACACACAAACCTTTAACCTTTATCTCTCCACCAAAACCTTACACAAAGATGTTTATCACTGCACCAAATGTCACCCAGCATTCTGAATCACTCCATCAAAACTTTACACAACGAGCTGGTTCACTACACCAAAACATAACAAACAGTTCTTTATCATCCCAACAAAACCTTCCACAGATATCTGTATCACTCCACCAACTTTACACATAGCTCTGTAACAACAGATCCAGCAACTAGACCTGTAACCACACTGCTCAGGGGCAGCCGTAACCTGATGTTTAGAGGAGCAGACTGGGCAGTGGGAGGTTGTTGGTTCAATCCCCACAACGCCCAGGAGCAAAGGACCAACACTGTTCTCTTCCCTCAACCCACAGCTGAGTTGCCCTTGAGCTAGGCGCCTAACCTCCAGCTGCACCCCGAGCCACTCTCGGGGTGTGTTCACTGTCACAGGTGCGTTAAATGCAGAAGACACGTTGAACGATGACAAATAAATGCACAAGTAACATACTTTAAAGGTGTTTTGTTAACAGTTAAATAAGCAATATCTCATGAGAGGGTGAGCTCTACAGTTTTGTAACTTTACAGTTTTATAGTATTATATATTTACACTACCCTTTACAGTATTGTTACTTTACACTTCTATGGTAATAAAAGTGTACATTGATCTTTACAGAATTGTAAATGTATAGTTCTATGGTACTTTATATGTTTCTAGTGCTAAAATATTACATGTAACATTAGTATTTTACTAAACAGTCACACGCAGATTGTTACAGACATATTCTCACACATTCTCTCTCTCTCTCTATCTATCTCTCTCCACACATACACACACACACACACACACACACACACACACACACACACACACACACACACACACACACACACACACGTACACACACACACACACACACACATACATGCCCACATCCAATAACAAAAACCTTGCTATTTTCTACAGAAGACTCCTATCACATTCTCATCTTGAGTAAACATCCAATCCGCCTCATTTGTCACTGTTTGCCGCTAAAATGCCAGCCGAGTTCTGGTAAAGTATACGAATCAAAATAAACAAGGACGAATAAATAGGGCTTAAATCAGACATTTCTCTCAGACTCAGGCGGAGGGGTGCTTTGTTTGGGCCAAAACCTTCGTGGCTTAGCTATGAGTCATGCAGTGGGATTTTGGGACCAAAAAAGCCATAAAACGTACATCTGCCAAGTTTAATGATTAATGCGGCTAACTTTGCCCAAGGTTATCTCCTTTAAAAGTTTGTTGTTGTTGTTTTTTTGTTTTTTTTTTTGGGGTGGGGTTTTGAACCAAGATGCCCTACTCAGTCTATAGAAGAGACCCTCAAAGCTCTATAACCCCTACAAGACAAAGAGTGCGAGTCCCGTTTTCTGAGGGTTGGCCCAGAAGGGTGTATACTGGAGCATTCTTTCACAATGAGGGCCCTTTGGTTTTTCGGCTTTTCAGTCGACATAAAAACGGGCTCTTATTTCATGCCTCATCCCTCCGTTTACATACGAACGAGAAGAGAATGAGGGGAAGAAATGAAATGGCAGTAAACCACTCTAATTTAATCAGGAAATGACTGCCATGTCACATGACGCTGATTGCTCAGGAAGCCAGGGCCATAAGGAAAAGTAAGCTGACCCCTTTCTGCCACAAATGCTTTTATTTTTTCAGGGGCTTGATATGTTTTCCTGGTGTCTTCTCTCTAGGTTTGGGTTGGGATCAATCGTTCACTCCAAAAATGAAAAACAAAAACAAAACAAACAAAAAACAGCATGGAAAATAAACCTTGCGCATGTTTAATGCAGTGATAGGAAACATGGTAATATGGTAGCAAACAGGAGGAAGAGTTTTACCATGACATCATTTTTTTTTTTTTTTGTGAATAAAGGCGTCAGCTTGAATACATTGTGATTTGTGGTTTGGATTTTTAAAAAAACAATGAGCAAGAACATAGTTTTGTATCTGACAAATAAAGAAAAATACATTCCACCAAACAACACAGTGCTAAATTCATATTGACCTCAAACTGTGTTGAGTTGATGTCTTTGAGGTGAATGGAAAAAATGTGCCATTTGTGACCGTTAGTCAGGGTGATTTATCTGTGATGTTGTTGCAATGTGAAGTAGCGATACTGATAATTATGTTCAGATTCTGCTTCAGACCACCTCATCTGATCAAGTATCACACATCAGTAAAGCTTTATTGTTACTAATCACTCACAGTTCATCAAGCCAAACTGTTTGAGGAATGAGTGCACACATAAAATAAAATGCATCCAACAATAAAGAAAGCCTGTGCATCTCACTTGCAGTGATAGGAAACAAAGTAGCTCTCAGAAATCTCCAGTGAGTTTAACTACAGGGACACATATATAATGTAATTACGCCTTTTTTTGGTTTGTTTTTCACCAGACACACATGCTTGTCTCTTATAAATCAGGGTACTAATTTAAAGTGCACATTCTTGGTAAAAAGTGTCTCAGTTTGTGTTTAAACTCAAAACAAATGGAAAACCCCTCAGTAAATTGGCACCTAAAATGCACATAGTGTTCCTACACCAGATACACATCAAACTGGTATTTGTGCTACTGCCATTGCTGGTTAGCCTTAATAGCTTTGCAAGACCAGTGTAAAAGTACAGAAGTAAAGTTTAGCCATTAAACAGGTCTGGAGTGAATGATGAAATAAAGGACTGAGGGGACATTTGGGGGTAAAACAGTGTAAATTAAATTTCTAGGCAATTTAACACTCTGTGTCATGTCAACTGTGGGGTACAGACCCATTTGGGGCAAACGCCCAAGTGCTTTCTTCTCTACTGTTTCATCCTACTCCAAAAACAGAGCTTGCAAAGCCCTCTCACACACATACACACAGCCAGCTGTTTACACTAACAAATGCTGAATGTAAATGTAGGGCATACCAAACAGTTACTGTGCAAACAAGGCACGTAATGCCACAGTCAGACTCTACATGGATCAACAAGTGGCGGAAAACGAAGCTCCTTTTGAGCAACAATACATCATTTTTTCAACCAAAAAGCAGCTACCTATATATATACAGGTGAAGGAAAAAAAGTCTTGTTAACCTTCAGTGGAAGTCAATGTAAAAGATTTATTAATTGTGGAATGTTTCTATTGGTCCATTTATAAACCCTGTGATGACCTGGCAACCTGTTCAGGAGGTCATGACCCACCATGACCCTAACCAGCATAAAGCATTCAAACTGTGACTTTACTGTTTGTGTAAACAGTACTTGAACCAATTTACTGACCTAAGATTCAGTATTAAACAAGGTTTTTATTTGGACTTAACTAAATAGAAATTGATGTGGTAAATTGGTTTTAAAATTTAAGTTGGTCCTGACATTTCATTTTTTTTTTTTTAGTTTCTTTTAGTCAAACTTTTACTTTACTGAAGAAATACAAGAAAAAAAAAAAAACGTTACACCAAGTGCTTTCTCCATGTGTCTGTCAGAGTCTCTTTATCAAGTCTCAGCGATACAAGAGCTAAAGCGCTTGACTCATGTTTACATTACAAAGAGAAAAACACTGTTCTAACTCTGCTGTATTCATGTTTATGTCATCATTGCTCTGAATGGAACACACTTGTTTTTCGTTCTTAAAGCGGACTCACTGGGTTGTGTGTGTGTTGTGTATAAAATCTAACCCTGGAAAACAAGTCTAAAGCGGGTGATGCTCACAATTTGGTGTACTCCTGAGCATCAAATTATTAAAGACCCTGAAAAAACCCTTTAAAGTACCCCTTGATGCTATTTCTGGTATAGAGCACGTCATCCATGCTTACCTTCACATGCAGTGTTTGCTAGATGTGTTTGTTTATGTTGCTAAATAATATTAAAGAGAGAATAATGACTTTTGTCTCTTTGTCAGCTAGGAAGAGTTTTAAAGTGATACTTCTACACAGTTTTACACCATTAGTACTTCATCAGCTCAGAAATGTTTGTTGTCTGATGCTTGGCTTCTTACACCTTGTCCTCAGACTGTAAGGAGCTGTTCAGTAATTAATAATTATATTATTTTATTATGTAGAATTCTAAATTAGCACTGATTTTCATCCCACTTAATATTGTGGCTTTATAGCTATGTTATTACATAGAAAACAGGCGGCACAGTGGCGCAGCAGGTAGTGTTGCAGTCACACAGCTCCATGGACACGGCGGTTGTGGGTTTGAGTCCCACTCCGGGTGACTGTCTGTGAGGAGCTGGTGTGTTCTCCCTGTGCCCGCGTGGCTTTCTTAAAGGAGCTCTGGTTTCCTCCCACACTCCAAAAACACACGTTGGTGGGTGGATTGGCGACTCAAACGTGTCTGTAGGTGTGAGTGTGTGAGGGAAAGTGTGTCGCCCGGTGAAGGACTGGCGCCCCCTCCAGGGTGTGTTCCAGCCTTGCACCCAGTGATTCTAGGCAGGCTCTGGACCCACCATGACCCTGAATTGGATAAGTGCTTTCAGACGATGAATGAATGAACATGAAACAGTCCAAAAACATGGAGGGTAGGTGAATTGGCTTCTCTCATAACTGTCCTGGTGTGTGAGTGAATGAGTGTGTGCCCAGACATGGATTGGCACTCTGTCCTGGGTGAAGCCCTAGTGCACGTTTGGCTGCCGCTTCTCACCAGTGTGTGTGTGGATTGAGTGTTCTGAGCAGTGTGGATTGTAAAGCGTCCTTGGGTGTCTTGAAAGGCGCTATATAAGTGTAAAAATACATACATGAAAACATCAATGAAATTACTCTAAAATTGTAACTGATATAACTGAACAAATGTTTTTAACAACAAATATGTACTGTAATAAAAGCTTAAACATGTTTGTGTTCAGAAGATAGATGGATAGAACAACAAACAGACTGACAGTTTTAATAAACCACAAACCTCAAGATTTGTGTTTAATTCAAATATTTATTTGTTATTGATATTCTGGCTGCTGTTGATTTCAGTGTATTTTTGTCATTACTACTGATGCTATTAATATATTATTACTTTATGTAGTGGCTGCTGGAGGGCTAAAAGGTTGTGCTGTGACCCAAAGGATACCAAATCCTGTTGCCATGGCAACACATTTGTTTGATTACAAACAGTGGTAAGTGGTGAAATCTGTCTTTATGATCGTCCTCCTCCTCCACTCAGGAAAAGCTGCCTAAATTACACTCGCTATTAAGCTGAGGAAAACTGGCAGAGAGCAACTCGTACCCTATCCAGAGCCGAACAGAGGAAAGGCCTTATTATACTGTTATAAAGACTTTATTACATCCATTCTTTCCAAGCCTGTTCTACACTTACCATGCAGCAGTAACAAATTTACAGCATGTCAAAAGCAGCTCCCGAGTTCAGCCTCAAAGAAACCCATAGCTTTCTCAGAATGAACAGAAGTTTTCGGACACCTTCACGTAAACATATATTGAAGGGTGTTTATCAGGGGTCTCTCTGCTCAGAAAGCTTTACACTCAAATAGGTGTTGGAAAATCGCCTCTCAAATGTGGGGGACCTGCTCTGTAGAGCATAAACTGGTTTAGGCACTGCAAAGCAATTTGTTTGTTCATCTCAAGTATGTTACATGTAGAAAAAAAAACATTTTATGAAAATTAGGGGTGTACTTTTATGTTGCAGAATTGACTTATTGCTTCTTTATTGCGTCTTTCTGGTTTGTTTATCTTCAGAATCTTTGCATCGTTTAAGGGAGAAATGGTGGATTTGAGGAAAACAAGGACTGTTGTTTGTACGTGGGTAAGGTTTAACTTGTTTGTAAGTTTTTATTCACTTTTGGATTACCACAGAAACTCTATAGTAACTTGGGCTGTTTAGTTATGTAGCACATCCTGTCTGCGTTTACTTTCATGAAGTCAGTGATATCACATGTTTGGCGTCAGTTCCACCTTAGGTAATCTGAAAAAGCATAATAAGTGAATATTGGAGCATGTGGAATAGGGCACCATCTTTATCCTGGTTCATGCTTTTCAACGTTTGGATTCATTGTTTATTTACTCCTTTTCAAAATTAGGGTTTCA